>NW_027496988.1:0-158229 GCF_021521415.1 Bidens hawaiensis | reverse complement strand
GCAATTTATGGATTCACATAATTGATTGGGATTTGTCACTTCGTGCCTTTGTCAAGCAAACGAGGCTCGAGCAGGAGGATGCGTGGTCAACTAGTCGATCGTGTGGAATTTTGATCGATGGTTAGGAACTTAGGTAACAATTATGGTATCGTGAACAACCAAATACAAAAGGCCGCATCAATTTTCAAATTCATTTGGATTATTCAAATGAGTTAAAAATTTCACATTACACTAGCTTATTGGATTTCAATTTGCCATTAGGTTTATTTAAATCATTAGTCAATTAATAGTTAAAATTTTGGTTTATTTAAGTCGTTACAATTTAAAAAGACATCATATTGAAATCATTGGGCTTCAATTTTGCTTATAACTAACTTCTTTATTTATATTAAAGAGTTGATAAAAATGTTTCTAGTTTATTAAGCAAAATAAATGAAAGGAAAAAAATTATCTCCTTTCTCTTTCTTTTGTTTCCTTAGAGCATCCACAATGCTAAAACAAAGTGGATGATCCAGTCACCATTTCTCTATTCTCTCTCTATTTTTCATTTTTCCCTCTCTATCTTTTCATCAACTCCTTACTCACAAACTTATTCAAACTCATCCAGTTTTCTAATCAGCATGCACTATTTCTCATCCATTTCTCTCTCCTCTCATCCAACTCATTTGCCACATAGACTGGATGACAAACTAAATATATGGCTGGAGATGCTCTTATCTACCATTCTCTTTCGATATTCTTCTAAATTGGATAGAAATATACCCCCTTCTAATTTTAGCTTTAACCACCCCCCCCCCCCCCCCCCCCGGCACACACACACACTTTTTTTTATTCTCTTAAATGAAACTAGGGAACACAATTTTTATGTTTGTTTCCCTTTCTCATCATAATAAACTAAGGAACACAATCAATCTTTTCCTTCCCTTCATTTCCTTTCCTTTCTCTTCATAAGTGGAGCTTGAGAACGTAAAAATGGGTTCCAAACCTTTTTTTTAAATACCAATGGGTTCAAAATCATCCAAAAAAAATAGTGGGTTTGTTTGAAAATATTGTGTTATACACTCTAAAGAAAATGCTAAAATGATTGGTGTTAGGCAAACCCGTCACTCATAAACTGGCTTCACCACTGCGAACAACCTTTTCATTAAACGGATCAACTTAAATAAGACTCATTTAATAAAGATGTGAACCTAACATGACATATTTATAATACATATATATAGCGGTTAAAAAAAATTTGGCCAAAAGCCTGAGTAAACCTCATGCACCTTTTGCAACAGTGACAACTGACAAGGGTACTGTTGTGTGATCTCATGATTGTCCTGGGATTTGTGGTATAATACTACAATACTAGGGTATAGCCTATATTACACACGGGTGGAAAAACATGTCAACAAACATATAAATTTAAACAAATTCAAGCACACAAAACTTCTATAACTTTCGGACCAAAACGTTAACCATTTACAATGTCTAGATATTAAAAGTTTAAGGTTAAAATAAGTTAGTGTACACTAAACCACAAAAAAACATCAACAAATGACCTAAACATGTTCTTTCATATTAAACCACCATCAACTTCTTCAAATAGTCTAACAAAAGAAACTCATGTTGCTTCACCACCTAAAAAATTATAAAAACAATATAATCCAAATTAAATATGCCATTAAAATAATAACATGTTTAATAATGAAATCTCGTGTTACACATAGATAAAAGTTATAAAAGTAAAAAAAATATATAACATGTAATACGTAAATTGAGTTATATTATATAATGATTTTTATTTATGACTTTTATAATAAGTTTTGATATATTTATACACTATTAATTATAAGCTATAATTTGCAAACCAAATCTTATTGTTTGATTTATTTAAAACAAAACATTCATATCGATATTATTATACATTTTATGTGTATAAAAATAGTTTTTGTCACATATTAAAAAATGTGTTTGTATAATGTTGGAAGAATTGGAGACAAAGACTCAAACAGTAATGTAAAATTTGAATATTTTTCAATGGCTAGTAACATGTGTATCCTACGCGTGAAAATTATATATAAATATATATAGCGACAATGATGATAATAATAATAATAATGAACTGATAGTGTAATATTTATAAGAACAAATAATTTTACATTCATTATAAGGTATTACATTGTTATTTTTATTAAAATAAAATAACATACAACAACAAATAACGTAAAATGCTAACTTAAAACATCTTTCTAACTTAATCCATGAAGTCAAAAAGATATATCAATAAAAACTACATCATGATATATGAAGTCATAAAGTCTTGTTTATTAAACAATAATCGAAATAAAAAGAAATGTGTTGTAATTTTTTATACTTACAAAGAAGAAAACTAAAATAACTACAAAATCAAATTCAATGTATTGTTAATAAGAGAAATAAAGGTACAAATACAATTCACAAACTATAAACGAATCATAAATCTCTATGTACATCATTGGAATAAAAATTATATAGAGATAGTCATTATATTATCATACGGTTAATAATAGAAGTTATTTGACAAAATTATTACACGGTTTTTATTTATAGATAATTTAGATAAACTTTGTAAGGATGTTATCGAATTAATTATGATGTCAGTTTTTGTCTAAATCTGATTATTAAATTTGAATATTAGAGTGTGTAAGTTTCGGTTTAATTTAAATATTCATATTTTGTCAAATTTGGTTACGAAATGATTTATAGATGAAAAATGAATATGTCTTTTTAGTTAAAAAATAGTATAACTTAAAAATAACTTGTGACGACACGAATTCATACCGAACAAATTTGATACTCTTTTAAAATTAAAATAACACGTTTCGAAATAATTACAAAATATTAGAAAAATGGTTAATTAGTCAAATTTAAAAAGTTATGGAAATGTTTTTGATTTTTGAAACATCGATATCGGGAGGTTTATTTTTGAATTTAATTGACATTTAGACATAATACAAATGGTCAAGTATAAGAAAATTGAAAGTTTGTTGAAATTGAAGATTATGGAAAGCTTTAAAAGTTTGTGTTTAATTTGTAAAATTCCGTATTAATCGGGTTTAATTATGTTATAACTATTAACCATAAATTAAGTAATTATAGTGACTATTTAAAATTTAAAATTTAAATATAAATTCGAAATGATTTATTTAAATTTCGTATTTAAGCAACAACTTATTATATTTTCAGTAACTTATAATGATGATTCTAATTTAAATTTTGAATAGAAGATTGAAATTATTAATTTGGGGTTTATTTTTAAACATTAATTTTAACATTTAGTGTAACACCGCGTCTTTTACCCTTTACAATTAGGGCTTAAAAATACTAACTTAGAAATAACAGGGACGAAAAATGAAAATTCTGAAAATCTTCTCCCGTCGCGGTACGCAACGGGGTAACACTCAACCCATCGCGTAGCGCGATAGGCTTGCTGAGTCAGTGGACACGTGTCCAACGACGTGTCAACACGTGGCACGTTGTGACAGGCCACGTGTCACCACCGCATAAAGCGGCGTCTTTTTGCGGCGCCGCGGTATGCGACCGGGCACCAGGAACCCATCGCGTACCGCTATGGGGTCCAAAAAACGGCTATAAAAGGGGAGGACGGGTATGAGCCCCATTCATCCCAAACTCACCTTCATTTTCACATAGTTAACCTGGGGAGGCATGCCCAATAGCCGTGACGAGCTGACGTGCCATTTTCTCGTGATTCGTGCAAGGAACAAAGTCATAATCGAGTAGCCAGCATATAATCACTTAAGCGAGTAGATCAAGATCCTGTCTTTTCTTACTATCATTCTAAGCATCCGAATTAAGGTAGGAATTTTGTTTAAGTCATTTGAATTATAGCTTAGACTATCAATCAAGCCTATGGTCTTTAACCTTGATCGTATTTTTCAAATCATTCACAATCGTGTTTTCATAAAGTTACTTCATGATGAAGTAATGTTAAACAAAAAACATATTTTGACGGGCATGTAGTAACTGGAAGGGGGATATCACTAGTAGTAAGTTTCTTGCCTAAGGAAAAGTAATTCATACAAATCCCAATCAACCGAGGGACCCGTTTACTTACCTGGAGAAACTTACCAACATGATAGAACCTATTAGGCCAAAGCATGCTATATCAAACGTCACATAAAACTAAGTGTTTTCATTTACAATAAAAAATAAATGATTTCAAGGTTAAGCTTACAATCATAGTTTAACATCATTCAAAACATTCATACGAACCTATTTATGTATAGGTTGAGTAACATTCACAATCAATCAATCAGTCAAGGGTTACAACACCGACGGTACAGGTGAATACGTTCAAACTTTTTATAACGTGAATACGTTAACCTTTTCGACCAGTCAAAAATATTTATACTCAATGAGACGAAAGGGTGTTTGTCTTAACGAGTCAATCAATGTTTACATGAGATTGTATGATCTCTAAAACGTTATAATACAAAGTAGAGAATAAAAACAACTTAGACCGAATACACATGTGTCTGGATCCAAACATAACCGTTCAGCCTAATCATTCAAAGGCTACGTGGCCGCGGGCTAATGGTCATAACTAGTCTCCCAGTAAGGGCTACGAGGCTCGGGAACAATTGTGTGTGTAGGGCAGTGGTACATAGACCAGAAGTAGAAATGCTTATGCCGAGCTTGTAGAGAAAACTATATTTGTATTGTGATGTCATTCAAATGTTTTATTGAGTCATACGTGTTCACCAGCATATAGCTGACGTATTTTTCCAACCCATTGCTAGTAATTAAGCATTAGTAGCATTAGCAAGTATTGGAGTCTTATAAAGATAGAAGCGCGTACAAGATGACTCCGTTTTTTATAAACAAATCCTTGTAGTATGAAACATATATTTTGTAAACTATACTTGGGTGTTTAATTCCCAAGTAAATTTTCAATGTAAATTAATATTATATTCAACCTAAAGTCTTCCGCTAAAATTAACCCATAAACTCTGATATATTTACAAAACATGTACCAACTTGTGGTCACACGCCTAGGCCCTAAGTCGGGGTGTGACATTTAGGCATAATTAAAAATGATCAAATATAAAAAAATGGAAAGTTGATTGACATTGAAAAATATGGAAAGCTTTAAAAGTTAGTTAGTAATTCGTCAAATTTCGTATTTAATCGGAAATAAATTTGTTATGAATGTTAATTATTTATTAATTAAGAATATTAAGCAACAAAGATAATACTTATATTTTGGTCAAGCTACGTATTTGAAATCATTAATGCTGGAATTCGGTAATAATGCTGGAACATATTTTAGGCATCAAAAAAGCTTTAATTTTATACGTATTTAATCTTATTAATTATGTCATGAATATTAAGCAAAATTTAAGTAACAAAGACTTGTATTTTAAGTAAGATTTTAAAGAAAAGTCAAATGACTATCTTTATTTAACATTTAATTATCAATTGAAATCATTAATTTTATTTTAAAAGGTAATTCGGTAAAAAAAACTGGAAAATGTTTTATGTAAAAAGTATATTAAAAAAAAGAATGACAAACACTTTTAAAATTGATAGAAATTTTCAATAACATCCACACATGTTAACAATCAAAACATGTTTACAATTAATAGAAATAGGATAGTACCCGTGTTACATAGGCCTGTCAGTTTTCACCCGAACCTGAGAACCGAACCCGACCCGAATAGACCCGACCCAAAGACACATCCAAACCGCATAACCCGAACCCGAGATACCACGTAACCCGAACCCGATTGCAATAGTTCGGGTCGGGTTTTGGATAGGATTTCCTCAATTCGGGTTAACCCAAAAAACCCGAGAAAGTAGCGATTTAAAATGCCGAAATTTTCAAGGTATGAATCGTTACCTATTATACCTATAATACAATTCAAAATAGAATAATAATATATGCATACGACACACTCTGTTTCTTCATCAGGCAATACAACTTCGAAGTTCCAATCAAAGAGTTTGCAAAAGGTATGCTCGATCAATGTTTAATTGAAATTAGTTGGTTATATTTGAACGAATGCAGTTTATCTAAATTCCAACTCAATAGTATGGTTATTTCTTGTTGAATTGAATCCATTAAAACTAAAGTATTCATGCATTTCTTGTTGGTATACTATTTAATTAACATCAATTGAAATTAGTTAAAGAAGTAACAAAGGTTCTGTTCCTTTTATATTGAAGTACACGTATACGCCACCATCAATTATTCTTTTAAGTATTAATTTATGATGAAGTTTAAATATAATTTATTAAATATTAGTTTTATTTATTTATTTATTTTTTTTGCACAGCATAGACATAGGCATAGTGTTTCAAAAATATATTTATTTGTTAAATGCTAATATATTCATATACGAGGTGGTGTATAATAATACTATTTCAGTGTCATTGTACACTATAATGACCAAAAAAACCCACTTTTTTGTAAATCATTTCAACCCTTTCACAACCTTCACTTAACCCGAAACCCGAATCAAACCGACCCGATCTAACCCGACCCAATAAACCCGAAAACCATAAAACCCGAAACTAGAATGGTTTGGTTTTCAGGTTATATTTCCACTCATAAAAACCCGAAAAACCCGACCCGAAAAACCCGAAACCCGTCAAAAAAACCCGAAGAACACCCCTAGTGTTACACACGGATGCAACATATTTAAAATGTAATATATACGTAACATCATATAAATTTATTGAAATGCAAATGTTGTATTTATAAATTATTATAATCTTACATGAATTATAAATTTGAATAATTTAAGAACCAAAAGGGTTTTATTTTAACCAATAATTTGACATAATTAACATTGATAATATAATCTTGAATTCGAATTCAAATTCAAATAGAATTGTGCAACAATTAATTGGTACTTTAATGGAATTCTAAAAAAGGTTGGAAATAATTTTGAGATTGGAAAACTTTTAATGCGAGATTTTTAACTTCAAAATGGAATAATTAACATAGCAATTCAAATTTAACAAACTTTAACATTGTATTATGCGATACTGCAAAAAAATAACAAACAAATACAAGAAAATATCAATACTTTACAAATTAAAAACCAAGAGAAATTAAAAAAACGGGTTAACTAAAATACAATCGTAATGTCCAAAACAAACATAATCAATCTACTCTCAATCAAATACTTTTTTCATGCAATTAGCCAATCTACCAAGTTGGACAGCCATAAACTGAAATTATTAAGAATAAATTAATGTTAGATATACTGAACTATTAAAAAAGAAATCAGTAAGAATTATCAATGGTTGTAATCGGAATAATTATCATAATAATTCCGATAAGGAAATAAATCAACAATATTTTCATATATCTCAAAACCTTCAACATGTCAATTTAATCTTGGAGTTTGATGTAGAACCTATATAGATTATAGTAAAATTAGATTACAATTAGAAAGAATACAAAAAACAAAGTGGAAAGAAATTGAAATGACGATGAAAATAACTTGAAAGTTATAAAACAACCATTGTTATAGGTATAAGACATTACCGGAAAAACTTAACGGAAAAACTAACCGGAAAAAACTTACCGGAAAAACGTAAATACGTCCACATATTAGCTTCATTGCCGTTTTTGATTTACAATCTAAACTGATGTTAATAAAATCAGTTGACAATGAAAAATAAAGATAAAAAGGTTAGAGAAAACAATAACCGGAAGAAAATATAATGTTGCCTGAAATACATATATCAACAATCGTAAGTTTATTGTAAAATATAAACCTACCGGAAAACGATTAATACATATCTAGATCTAGAGTAGCCGGAATATATGAGAGGGTGAAAAGAGATCCGACTAATAGAGAAAGAGAGAAAAATATGTTTATGGTGAAAAACTATGAATTATTAAGGTTTAAATATAGGGTGTTTGGTCAACATGACACGTGACAGCCTGATAGAGAATATGTGAATGGAAAGTTGCTAACTGGATTGCAGATATAGACAACCTAGAAGAAGATCATGTGCACAATTGTATTGCTTTAATAGTATTTAAATATTTTAAAACAAATTCTTTTAAACACCCAATTATTCTGGGTTTGAATATAACAAAATATAAGAGATTTGCTTTTATTATATGATTTTCTGTTACGAGGTATATTTTTAATACTTATACTTTTGAATGGACTTTACGAGAAAAAAATAGAAATCTTTTATAAACCATTGAGGTACAACTAAGTACTAACTATTACTACGTGTATAATAAATCTTTTACGATGGTGTAGTAACTTTATAAAAATATTTATATTTTATGATTTTTCTTGATATTATATGACCTAATATGTATTGAAGTCATCAATGTTTTGGTCATAGAGCAAAAAGCAAAAGCTTTAGCGGGAGAAAACCAACTTTTTGATTGAGGTCAATTAAAACCGTTTGGTGGTCTCATAACAGTCATTATATTTTGATGATTTATAACCTCTTAGTTGAAAGATAGTTTTAAGTCTAAATGGTTTAAAGGTACTCATTAAGGTAGCATCTTAACCATTCAGACTTAAGGTTACTTTTAACCATTAAGAGGTTATGAGTCGTTAAGATGTAGCCTCTTAATAACTGTTAAGATACTACCAAATAGAGCAAACAATTTTGAAAATAAATAAAATGAATACAAGAGTTCTATACAACTATGCAAGTATTCATTACTATCTTTAATTGCAACTGAATCATGAATATAGCATGGCTCACTGTTTTTCGACCTAACTTTACGCCCTAAAGTGTATTTTAAAAATTGATTTCCTTTAATAAAAAATAGTATTTTTGTTTAAATTCTAACATGCTGGATTACCACAGCAAATATTTATTGAAGAAACACTAACCGGACCCCGGACAGATTACTGGTAACCTGGGGGTTGGAGAGATGTTTCCCACGAGGGGTTAGACCCTGAGAAGATGGTTCTTCTGATAACCTGCAAAACAGACACCGTGAGCTCGTCACTGAGAAGGGGGGGGGGTTCCTCCTTGTGACCACCCTCCGGCGTGAGAATCAGACTAGATTGCTCTTTAAATATAAAAGTATATTAAGAGATTGCTAGAGCAGATATCAGGTATATTATGATGATAATGTGATAATGTAATGTGTTGAGATGATCATACCATTTGGGGTATTTATAGCCGAAGGTAGGTTTCCAAGGAGGTATGGCCGGCTGCAACAGTGTTCCTGTTCATCAACAGTAGCCTACGCACGTGCCCTGCTGGTAGTTGGTGGGTAGGCAGCGGCTGATAGTGACCAGGCCTGCTGTGTACTATTCCCTTTCCACCAACTGCCGGCTACGCACGTGGTATGACAGTAGTTGGTGAGTAGGCAGCGGCTAATAGTGATACAGTACAGGAGCATGCTGCTCGCCATACTGTATCAGTGAGCTGTCGTATCTCTGATCAGATCTTTCGCCCATACCTCGTCAGGTACAGTAAAAGATCCTTCAGTATACGGACTGGCTTATTTGGGCGGGAGTATTCCCCCTCCCGCCTCTGTGCGGGATTGCTCCCGGCTTGGCTCATTCCTTCAGGTGACACTGAATGATCGAGAGCTAAGTGCCTTGTGCGTGTAGCCATGCTGCGCGGGTGGCCTTCCCTAATGGCTTGTATCCGAGGCTGCGGGGACAGGCGGAGTCCTTCACCATTGGGAGGCATTTCCTGCGGGACCAGCTTGCGTACTGCGCGTAAGGACGTCACGTCTCTGAGCATGGTTGGTCCTGCGGATCCAGTTGGTCTCTGCGCAGACGTCCCTGTTTAAGGTGAGTCTTGCGGGTCCAACTGGGCTCTGCTGGGACCTACCTCTTCAAGTCCCCCCAGTCCAATGTTCTTCTCATGAGTGTTTAATAAAGTGAGGTGAACTTTTGGACTTGAGCAAGGGGTTTTGAAAAGGGTTTTGTAAGGTTTTCCATGGGGATTCTTTCCGCGGAAGTCCTTGTCACTTGCAGAAATGCCCGAGTTTCCTGCTTGGTCTTTGGGTATGATGCGGGTAGGTCTGTAACCTCCTCGCAAGTCAGGAGCATTGAGTCCCAGTTGTATGGATTTTCCATGAGGTTTTGGTAGTTTTGAACATAGTGATCAATTATGTTAAGACCACCAATTCCATCCTGGAGCTTCAAACAACGTAGTTCTCGACGTTCCCGCTATGCGGGGATGTTATTTCCGTTTCCGCAAGCATTGCCCAGAAGATCCTTCTTGGTTTCAATTCCCAGCGGAGCGCTAGGTATGTGAAGGGTTTTGCCTTAACACTGTACCTGCGCTCGTCTTACGGTTACTTTACTTCCAAGGTATTCCTGGCGTCAATTCCCTGCGGGTGCTAGGTATGTGAAGGGTTTTGCCAGAACACTGTACCCGCAGCCGTCTTATAGTTACTTGGTTGCCGAGGTACTTGGCTTCAATTCCCTGCGGGTGCTCGGTATGTGAAGGGTTTTGCCTTTACACTGTACCCGCATCCGTCTTACGGTTACTTGTTTGCCAAGGTTTATTTGGCTTCAATTCCCTGCGGGTGCTAGGTATGTGAAGGGTTTTGCCTTTACACTGTACCCGCAGCCGTCTTACGGTTACTTGTTTGCCAAGGTTTATTTGGCTTCAATTCCCTGCGGGTGCTAGGTATGTGAAGGGTTTTGCCTTTACACTGTACCCGCAGCCGTCTTACGGTTACTTGTTTGCCAAGGTTTATTTGGCTTCAATTCCCTGCGGGTGCTAGGTATGTGAAGGGTTTTGCCTTTACACTGTACCCGCAGCCGTCTTACGGTTACTTGTTTGCCAAGGGGTAAGGGGTATTTTCCCGCTTACTTTTTAATATTTTCGAATTTTGAATTTTGAAATTCGAAGAGTTGGTGAAAAGATAAGAACAGTCCAAACCTCTGAAACGTCGTGCGACGGTTTCTTCTGACTGTGTCAGGACGTGCAGGAAGTTATGGTGACGTGACAGAACATGGTCATTCCAGTCGCTTTTTCAGGCGCGTGGGCGTGATTTTTCGGGCGCGTGGCCGCGAAATTACTGACACACGTCCTTTCAACAGCTGTTGCCAGCTTGCTTTTTGCCACGTGTCATAGTTTCATTGCTCCTTTGATTTCTCTCTCCTCCGCATTAAATTCACCGCATTAATTGCGATTACTATATAAAGGGGGAGAGGGTTATTTGCAATTCACACTTTTCACTCTTCTCTTCATCTTAAGGCGATTTCCGGCGAATACTCCTTTATTCAATCGAGCATTCTCTCGAAATCGTTCTCTTCTTCCTCTGCAAGATGTCTTCTCGTGATGCTGAAGCTGTAGCTGACGACAGGGGTACTGCTGGCGAGTGCCCGTGTGCTCTGCCCGGCGATCAGTACCGGTATGTTGTCAGGAAGTTCATGCTCGATCATCTCGAGCCTGAGTTTCCTGAATCCCACCAGACCGTGTACGATGCCCCCAGAGGCAAGATCGGGGTTTATGCTGCATTTTTTGTCTATGGGAATCTTAGATTCCCATTGACAAAATTTGTTTACCGTGTCCTTGAGAGGCACGGTGTTCATTTGACCGAGCTGCACCCCATGGCGATCGCCAAGATTCGCCATTTTGAGTGGGTGTGCCGGATTTTGGGCATCGAGCCCCATGTGGACCGCCTGATGACCTTCTATACCTGGAGGTGCATCCAGGGGTGGTACACCTTGACGACCCGTATTAAGGGTCTGAAGATTTGCGACACCGAGCGCAGTCTTAGCGCGTGGAAGCAGGAATTCTTCTACATTTCTGCCCGCGCCATCCCCCTTGCCATGAAGTTTAAAAATGGCCAAGCGATACCGAGCCTTCACGCCCCCAACTACCAGGAGGCGGAATGGTTTTCGAAGATATCCCGGATCCAATCTCCAGTTTACCGGTTTGCGGAGTCCGGGATGGTCATGTTAGGGATGAGCCGGGTGTGGAAGGATGCGTCTCAGGTTCCCATCCTTCTCGAATACGGTTTGAACTCTATTCCCTATGGTATGTCTTGTCTTTCTTTTTGATACAAGTTTGTCTTCTAACTGTTTCTTTTCTTTCAGAGGGAAATGATTTGGAGTCGCTTCTGTACCCGCGGGAAACCGACGGTCCCGCGCGGATGGGTACTCGTGCTCTGGATGAGGGCGAGTTGCCCATCCTGGAGCAAACGGCGGATCGGTTTGTGGAGGTCTATCCGCTGGGCCACGAGATCCTGAGCCACCGGCGGCCAGGTAAGGCGATATTCTTTCCTCAATCCCTCAATGCTGTACCCGCTGCTGGAATTCCTGACCCGTCTTCTTCTGAGGAATCCTCAGATGCTCCTCCGTTGGTGCGGAAGAAGAAGGCTGCTGCCGGCGTGAAGGGGAAGGAGAAGGCCTCCACAGCTGATCCAGTGGTTCTATCTGACTCGGAGTCAGATAGTGAAGAAGTGGCGGGGAAGCCCGGTGGTGAGAAGACCACTGCTCCGGAGGCTACGACCGTTACCTTCGGAGAACCAACGAAGACGACGGTGACCGGTACCAAGAGGCCGGCTCCATCGGATTCCTCCCCGCCCGTCCGTACGTTCAGGGTCAAGAAAACCCGTAAGTACAATCATAATGTCTTTGCAGATTTATTACTTCATAAATTTAACACTTTCTTCTTTGTGCAGGCGTGGATGTTGACGCATTCCGGGGTGAAGCGCAGGGGAGTACCTCCCCGCCAATGACGGTAGGCTCGGTCAGCCTTCCTGAGGCGTCGACCCAGGCGCCTGCGCCTGCATCCGCTGGTCCAGTTGCTCGTTCCTTTGAGCCAACTGTTCCGGCCGAGATGACGTCACCGCCGGCCGTGAGTGCGATTTTTACAGCATCCTTCACGGAACCAGCGGTTACTGCTGCTGCTGAGGAGGCGGCGACCGCGGCGGCGACCACAACGGCGACCACGGCGGCTGCCACCATGCCCGCGCCACCGGCACCGACGGCCGGACCATCAGGTACGCGCAGGGCTTCCCGCCGATCTTTGCCCCCTTCCCGTCTGCCTGACCTGTTGGATGGATTTCCTTTAGGTTCAGGTGATGGGTTTGGCGGCTATCGGCCTGTCATTGACCCTACAGGTGCGTAGGGTTCCTTTCTTTTTCCCTTATGTTTTTTATCATCTTTTCCTTACTGCCTTTGTTTCTTTTGCAGTGTCGGATTCCAATGAAGTGTATGTTCCACGATGGAACATACGCCGAGGAACAACCCTTCGCACACCTGTGGAGTGCGTGGACTGGGCTCGCCACGCTGCTCCCCCGGGTGCGTTGGGGGAAGCCATGGTTAGCTACCAGGAGGGTAGGCTAACCAATGAGCTTCGGGTTCTCCAGGCCCGGATGCAGCCGCGCGTCGAGCTGCTTTGTCGTGAAAACGACAAGTTGAAAGCAGCTCGCGCCAAGGACGTATCTGAGGCGCGTGCTCTTCGGGAGGAGAACCAACAGCTGGCGGCAGCTGCCTCCGACAAGGAGAAGGCCTTCAAGGCCCTCGAGGTTGAAGTTCAGGCGCGACTCGAGGCCCGCTCCAAGGTTGCCCAAGCTGTGAATGAACAGCTTCGGCTGGCCAGGGAGACTGCGCGAAACGCAACCGAGAGGGCTGCCAAGGCTGAAGCCGTTGCTGAGCCCTTGCGTGTGGAGAATGAGGAGCTCAAGGCCAAATTAGAGGCTCTCCAACGCGCTCATGATACCTTGGCAATGGAAGATGCCAAGAAACTCCAGGAAATCTTGGACCAAAGGGGGGTGCTTGACCACACCGAGCGGAAGCTTAAGGGCGTCGAAGAGGCTGCCGCAAAGGAAGTTTTACTTGCCAACCTTAACAAGAGCGAAGCCGAACGCGCCCATAACGAAGCTCAAGCTGCCCTCCAATGGCTTCTTCGAGAAGCGTTGCCTCAGGTATGTTTAGCTTTATCTTCTCGCTTTTCTTTTGTAAGAAAAGGTTCTAATACTTGTATTTTTTCTTTGTAGGTTGTGCGTCGGGTCTTTTCAGAGACCTCTTACGATGATGCTATGAGCGCAGCCCTCAACGCTTCTCATGAGGATGGGGAAAAGGCCGGCTTCTTGCTTGGTCTAGGGTTTGTTGAGAAAGGCGTCCCGCCTTCCAACTTCCCTTTGTTCGATGTGGACACCGAAGCCATTTATGACCAAGCATTGAACCAATACGCCGTCTTCCCGCACCCAGTGGTGGAAAAGGTGGACGAAGTCGCTGCTGCTGATGATGGGTTAGCTGTCCTCAAAGCTTTCCTCGAACCACCCCGTTCCTCTGACGGAGCGGGTCCAAGTGGAGGCGGCCCTGAAGCTTGATCCTGAAGATCATTTCCCATTGCTAAGATAGACTTGTATAGATTCTCTTTTAGGCGGGTAGTAACCCGGCCATTCTTGTAATATATTACTGAAATATAAATCTTTTTGCGGATAAGATTGTTATTTCCTTCTTTGGGTTCCTTGCTTTATAAACTCATGACTTGCATACTTAGTTTAAGTTAGCAATTTTCCAAGTGTTTAGAATAAGTCAACCTTTGAACGTGGTTGATAATGGGTTAAAGTTTCGCTTCCTCCTTCGTGATTGTGCGGGTAGAACCGTCACTTGCACTTGGTAGGATGGCTAAACTTTAACCTTCATCTGACCTGCGTGTAGGTTTTCCTTATCTTTCTTCGAAATTTCTAAGGCATTAGGATAAGTTAACCTTTGAACGTGGTTGATAATGGATTAAAGTTTCGCTTCCTCTTTCGTGATTGTGCGGATAGGACCGTCACTTGCACTTAGTAGGATGGCTTAACTTTAAACCTATATCTGACCTGCGTGTAGGTTTTCCTTATCTTTTGAGGATAAGTTAACCTTTGAACGTGGTTGATAATAGGTGTGAAGTTTTGCTTCCTCTTTTGTGATTGTGCGGGTAGAACCGTCACTTGCACTTAGTAGGATGGCTAAACTTTAACCTTCATCTGACCTGCGTGTAGGTTTTCCTCATCCTTTTGAGAATTTTGTTTTGAACCGTTTAACGCGCGGTTGTCAATAGGTTAGTGTTCAGTTTCCTTTCATGATTCATGCGGATAGACCGGCACTTTCATTTAATGGGATAACTGAACTTTTCCCCTTCAACTGACCTGCGTGAAGGTTTGTCACGCTTTTGGGTTCGTGCGGGTAGGACCGCCTTCCCACGCAACGACTCCACATAATGTGAATGCCGTCACCAGTGTTGCATAGTTTAACCGTTCGACGCGCGGTTGTTGATAGGTTATTGTTCAGTTTCCTCATTATGATTCGTGCGGATAGACCGGCACTTTCATTTTTGGGTGCTGAACTTTTCCCCTTCAACTGACCTGCGTGAAGGTTTGTCACGCTTTTGGGTTCATGCGGGTAGGACCGCCTTCCCACGCAACGACTCCACATAATGTGAATGCCGTCACCAGTGTTCAGAAAAGTATTAAATGTAAAATCATCAGCTTCGATGTTCTAAAGAGAATCATTTCCATTAGAAGTGGCTCTTGGCCTTTTCTTTACAAATTGGAATTGATTTACATGCAAATTGTGTAAATGAGCTCCCTTCCATGTTGTTGGGATGGGAGTGCCATCGAGCCGATACGCACCTGGTTCGGGATCTCGTTCTTTACGCAGCATGTAGTCTCGATTTTGAAGCTGGAATTGATTCGTGTTTTCCCCAGCTGGGGTTCTATACGCACCCGCCTGCTCAGCCTTTATTGCGCCACTAGGTGCGCGAGCGTCCCATCTCTGACAAATGTTTCGACCATGTCCTTTACGTCTATGCATTCTTCAGTGTTGTGGCCTTTTGTCTTGTGGAAGTCACAGTATTTGCTCCGATCAGCATCGTGACGATGTCGGATTATTGGAGGCTTTGGCCATGGGAGCTCTTCAGTGGCGAATATCTCAGTGACGCTTTTGGTGAGTGGCGTCCATCTGGAGTTCCGGTGCGACTGTACATTATCCCTTCCGCCCAACCGATGTTGCAAGCCGGATGAGGTGTCAAAGTTTACCCTTGACTGCCAAATGCCTTGCTTTCGTTTTTTATTTAGTCGGGCGGTGAGGACGTTGTCTTCTCTCGTCCTCTGGGTGTAGAGGTTTGTGCTCTGTGGGAGATCTTTACCCAGTTGCTTCTCTGTTTCCGCATAGCGTTTTGCTGCTGTCATGATGCCATCCCATGTGGATGGCATTCCATCTTTACCCGTTAGGGTGCGGATGAGCTCTGGGTCATGTGCGCCCTGGATGAAGGCAGCGCGAACAAGATCTTCGCTGATATTGCCTAAACTTAGCTTCTTTGAGTTGAAGCGAGTGATGAAGTTTGGCAGAGATTCATCTTCCTCTCGTATGCATTTGAGGATTGTCCATTGCTCCTCGGTATACTTTCTTTGCTGGCTGAAGTGTTGGCTAAACTTCTGCTGGAAGTCTGCCCAGTCGTAGATGTGGTTGACCGGTAGGCGATCAAACCAAGCTCTAGCAGCCCCCACCAGCGTCATTTGGAACATGTAACACCACGTGGGTTCCGTCCAATTGCTGACGGTTGCCCCCGCTATGAACCTGTTCAAATGATCGTCTGGATCAGATATACCGTCATATGTGCCTATGTTGGGCATTTGTTTGGCACTCTTTGGGGCGATTGCTTCAGCAATGTCCCTTGCAAATTTGGACGTTCCTGCATTTGCAACGTTTGGTCTGAACGTTTTGGAGAAGTCTCGTGGACTTCCACCTGTGCTTTTTGGTTTGAAGGCTTGTCCAAAATGCCTTTTCGGTTGGGATTCCGTTTCCTTACGCTTCCCTTTTGCCCTATGGCGAGGGTTCGCGTCGGAGTCGGATTCCTCCGAGTCATCCTCCCAGTATTCGAATTCGTCTGCCTGTTGCACGGAACGCAAGCGTTCGTTCAACTCAGCCTGGAATTCCTTTTGTCGTGCCTCCGCCCATGCCTTAACTTCATCGAGAGTCTGGCGGGGGAGTCTTCGTTTCTCAAACTGGATATCGGTGGATCCCAGTAGGTGATCATTTACTGCACTTGCCCCAGCTTTGGTAAGTGGGGTAGTGTTCGTAAAATTTACTTCACTTGCCCCGGCTTCGGTAGCCGGGGTAGTGTTTGTAAAAACTGTGTTGCCGGTATTCCCCCCAGTAGCTGGGGTTGTGGTTACCGGAATTTCTCTAACCATCTTTGTAAAAGTTTGAAAAAACTGGAGAAAATTGTAGTTCTAGCTTTATGCACGGATGGCGCCAATGAAGAAACACTAACCGGACCCCGGACAGATTACTGGTAACCTGGGGGTTGGAGAGATGTTTCCCACGAGGGGTTAGACCCTGAGAAGATGGTTCTTCTGATAACCTGCAAAACAGACACCGTGAGCTCGTCACTGAGAAGGGGGGGGGGTTCCTCCTTGTGACCACCCTCCGGCGTGAGAATCAGACTAGATTGCTCTTTAAATATAAAAGTATATTAAGAGATTGCTAGAGCAGATATCAGGTATATTATGATGATAATGTGATAATGTAATGTGTTGAGATGATCATACCATTTGGGGTATTTATAGCCGAAGGTAGGTTTCCAAGGAGGTATGGCCGGCTGCAACAGTGTTCCTGTTCATCAACAGTAGCCTACGCACGTGCCCTGCTGGTAGTTGGTGGGTAGGCAGCGGCTGATAGTGACCAGGCCTGCTGTGTACTATTCCCTTTCCACCAACTGCCGGCTACGCACGTGGTATGACAGTAGTTGGTGAGTAGGCAGCGGCTAATAGTGATACAGTACAAGAGCATGCTGCTCGCCATACTGTATCAGTGAGCTGTCGTATCTCTGATCAGATATTTCGCCCATACCTCGTCAGGTACAGTAAAAGATCCTTCAGTATACGGACTGGCTTATTTGGGCGGGAGTATTCCCCCTCCCGCCTCTGTGCGGGATTGCTCCCGGCTTGGCTCATTCCTTCAGGTGACACTGAATGATCGAGAGCTAAGTGCCTTGTGCGTGTAGCCATGCTGCGCGGGTGGCCTTCCCTAATGGCTTGTATCCGAGGCTGCGGGGACAGGCGGAGTCCTTCACCATTGGGAGGCATTTCCTGCGGGACCAGCTTGCGTACTGCGCGTAAGGACGTCACGTCTCTGAGCATGGTTGGTCCTGCGGATCCAGTTGGTCTCTGCGCAGACGTCCCTGTTTAAGGTGAGTCTTGCGGGTCCAACTGGGCTCTGCTGGGACCTACCTCTTCATTTATATACAATCTTAAAGTAATGAAATCAGATAATTCCGTCTGAAGTTTGAGAAATTGGAAACAAACAGAATTCTATTTGAAGAGAGAATCAAACGAAGTAAGAATCTATAAGCTGAACTCATTTTTTATATGCTCGAGTCATCCTAGAAATTAATTATCTAATATAAAACGATTTTGTCACAAAAACCCGATTAGCGTTAATTTAATTATGTTGTTTTGATATATAAAATTCATTAGACATTTAAACTTAAGCTCAATTTAATATCGGTTATTTTGAAAACATTTCTTTTACGTATATTTTAGTGAGTTGCTTTAAATTAATTTTATTTTAATTTTTAACACGATGTTTTCATTTTATTCCCTTTACTAGACAGAGATGATGATATAGTTTACCTACGTTTGATTTTTGTGTATGGTCCAAAAGTTTTTGACTACACGGAGATGATAATATCAACTACCATACTTATCCTTATTTTATGATCTTCTATAAACACAAGTCTAAAGTTTTATAATTAATATTTTAAACATTGTTAATACATTATTTTTTGTTCATGTGTTTTTCTTATAATAGCATTTGAAGCTATCTCTAATACTCAAATTAGTCTGATAAGACGAGATGTCAACCGTCTATAGTAATTTTAATACTCTAAACCTGACACACTTAATTATAAATGGTGGTGGTGGTGACGCTAGAGGTGGTGATGGTTGCCTTGCCACATAAGTCATCAAATAATTAAGTATTTATCATATATGCCATATCAAACGTTTGTGATTTATCTTAAACAAAATAAGAAAGTGATGACATTTATGATTTATCTCATACTTATGCATAACAAAAAAACTTATATATATCTTTTATCTTTTATATAAAAAGAAAAACTAAAATGAATATGCCCATTGCCCAACCCGTGATAACTACAAAGTATATATTGGAGAGAGAAAATTAGATATAGGCATGTGACAATTATTTCCATTAAAAGGATTAATCAAGGGACATGTAACCATATGATCTACAAATACACAATATACCGGTACAACATTATTTTGGAATCTCCCAATAATTTGACACATCAATTTCCACCATTCCCATTGAGTTCATTTTTGATTCCTGCAACCAGTCAACTTTATAGCAATCAATTGAACTTGTCTTCACTCCATATCAATAAATAGCCACATATAACACCAATATTCATCACTCACATATTTCGTTACACATAATATTATCAAACACAACATGAGTATAGCTCAATCTTCTAGTGGTGGTGCACGGTTGAAAGACATGGGTAACCTAACCTTAAATGTCTTCACGGGGCGATGGTTCATGGTGTTCGCCTCGTTTCTTATTATGTCGGTCGCAGGGGCGACTTACATGTTTGCTCTATACTCGGGTGATATTAAACACTCTTTAGGGTATGATCAAAGCACGCTAAATCTTCTAAGTACGTTTAAGGACTTAGGCGGTAATGTCGGGATCATTTCGGGTTTAATAAACGAAGTGTCTCCGCCTTGGGTGGTGCTCTTTCTAGGTGCCATCATGAACTTCTCGGGCTACTTCATGATTTGGCTAGCGGTCATGGGTAAAATAGCCAAACCGCCCGTCTGGCAAATGTGTTTGTTCATTTGTATTGGTGCCAATTCGCAAACGTTTGCGAATACGGGTGCATTGGTTACGTGTGTTAAAAACTTCCCCGAGAGCCGAGGGGTGGTTCTCGGGCTTTTGAAGGGGTTTGTGGGGTTAAGCGGGGCGATTATTACGCAGTTGTATCATGGGTTTTATGGGTATGACACGAAGTCGCTTATATTGTTTATCGGGTGGCTTCCGGCCGCGGTGTCAATCGTGTTTTTGAGAATTGTTCGGGTTATGAAAGTGGTTCGACAAGCGAACGAGGTCAAGATTTTCTATAAGTTTTTGTATATTTCGTTAGGGTTAGCCGGGTTTCTGATGGTTGTCATAATTACTCAAAGCAAGCTCAGGTTTTCGGACTTAGAGTTCGATGTCACGGCTGCGATTGTTGTGATATTATTATTCGCCCCGTTCGGGATTGTTTTTAGCGAAGAATTTAAGCTTTGGAGAAAAAAGGAAGAGGTGGATAGTTTAAATCATGTCGCGGTTAATATAACCACTGAGAACCCGAGTGCTAGTCTTGCAACGTTGCCAGCTCCGTCACAGGAGAAGGAAGTTTCGTGTTGGAAGACGGTTTTTTCCCCGCCCGAAAGAGGGGATGACTTTACGATATTACAAGCGGTGTTTAGTATCGATATGTTGATATTATTCACCACGACCACTTTTGGCGTCGGTGGGACACTGACCGCGATCGATAATCTTGGGCAGATCGGGCGGTCGCTTGGGTACCCGAGCACGAGCATCTCGACTTTCGTGACGTTAGTGAGTATCTGGAACTACGCGGGCCGGGTCGCTTCGGGTTTCCTTTCGGAAATGTTATTAGCCAAGTACAAGTTTCCTCGGCCATTGATGCTCACTATAGTCCTTTTTGTGTCATGTGTTGGTCACTTGTTAATTGCATTTGGTGTGCCTAATGGGCTTTATGTGTCATCAGTCATAATGGGCTTTTGCTTTGGAGCTCAATGGCCATTGATCTTTGCAATAATATCCGAACTATTCGGGTTGAAATACTACTCAACTTTGTATAATTTGGGCGGCGGGGCGAGCCCGCTAGGGGCGTACATCCTCAATGTGGTGGTGGCGGGCCGACTATACGACAAAGAGGCAGAAAAACAATTGATTGCAAGCGGAATGCCAAGAAAAGACAATGAAGATTTAAGTTGTACGGGTGTCGACTGTTACAAAATGTCTTTCCTTATAATAACCGGTGCAACGTTGTTTGCGTGTTTTATTTCTTTCATTTTAGTGATCCGTACAAGGAAGTTTTATCGCGGGGATATCTACAAGAAGTTTAGAGAGGCCGCAGAGGCGGAAACTGCACGTACTGAGATGGTGGCTTCACAGATGACCACCAGTAAGCCACCGTTGGCGACGCCTCCGGAGAGAAAAACAAGTGAGGAAGCAAATAGTTGATTTGGGTTTGGTCCGTTTGAAGCCAATATACCATAATAGTATAAAGTTAAGATAAATATATCTAATCAATTGCTTTGTATAAACAATGTTGATTTCCAATATAATGATTAATGAGATAGTATAATATATGATTTTTATTAATAAAAATCGAAATTTTCGCAGTGTTATGATAAAACCAAAAGTGAGCAGGTTGTGGAAAAGAAATTTCCGTGGATAATTTTGTTGCCACGTGTCACGATACGAGCGGATGTGTCGTTTAACATCTGATTATTTGTTTGCAAAATGATGTAATCTTGTAATGGATAATTCTTTAGAACTAACAATTAATTTTTTTTTTGAAAATTGATTTTCATTAAAAACAAACACAACCAACGACTCTCACCAAGACGGAGAAAGACGCTGAAATCCAAAAACCAAAACCAACAATCACGTTACATCAAATAAACACCAACTTTTCCAATCCACTACCCCTATCTTAGATCTATTTTTGTACCAAAGAAAACCCAAAGATTTTATATCCGCAACCATTTCTGCCACCTTAGTGTTCTTGCCCGAAAAAATCTTTTCATTCCTAGCCCGCCAAATCCTCCAACAAGTAATGATGACAATTCCATGAATAATCAATCTCTTATTCCCCGTCGCACCACAAACCTTATGCACTTCCACCAAATCATTGACATGAAAAACAAAAGATCTAGGGATGTTGCACCATGAACCAATCGCATTCCAAACGGCCATAGAAATGAAACACCCGGTTAACAAGTGCTCGAGCGATTCCTCATTACTCTCACATAAAGCGCAACTATGATCATCACAATGCAAATGACGTCTAGCTAAAGCCTGCTTGGTTGGAAGACTATCCAGAACGGCCCTCCACATAAAAATATTACATTTTTTCGGGACCCAATCGCTCCATTGGAAACTGGAACTCCCAGCATCCACAACGGACCGCACCATCCAATCTTTTAATCGCCGAAACCTCGAACTCTTTGCAGCTACCAACCGCCCAAGACCATGAATCTTCACGGTCAACCATCACCACCCCTTGAAGGAGATCTTCCAACTCCTGCTTCTCGATCACCTCCTGTTGGGAGCAAGGAGCTCTAAGCCAATCCCACACAATGCGACGAGAAGATCCAGTGACCACCAACCGATCTGCTAACAAGACATTTTTATGTTTATCCACCGCATATAAGGACGGATACTTGTCCATAATCGGCGCCGAACCCAACCACAAATCCGTCCAAAACCGAACTTGGCGACCATTCCCAACTATGGCCCGGATCACTCTATTAAAACCCACACCATCAACCTTAAATTTGTTCCAAAACATAACACAATTCTTCCAAACCCCGGGAACTCCATTATTAACCGGAGCAAGCCCCCAACAGCGCGAGGACCCGTGAATAGACAACACTACTCTTCTCCACATCGCGTGATGATCATTTAGAAATCTCCCAAGCCATTTAGTAATCAGCTTGATTATTAACTTCTAAACGAGCGATACCTAAACCCCCTTCTTTTATAGGTTTGGTGACTACCTCCCAAGCCACCCATGACATCTTCCTCACTTCATCCGAACCACCCCATAAGAACCTTCTCATCAAAGCTTCTAAATCATAGGTAACCTTCTTGGGTGCCTTAAAAAGCGAAAAATAATAAGTGGGAAGACTATCCAGCACCGATTTAATAAGGGTTAACCGACCGGCAATAGATAACGAATTAACTTTCCATTTAGATAGCCTCTTCTTAAACTTGGACACAACCGGTTCCCAATTAACCACCCTATTCATGTTAGCGCCAACCATAATCCCTAGATAAGAAAACGGGATTCTACCCGGCTTACAACCCATGAAACCAGCTTGGATATCGATCTCACCATCTTCTACACCTACTCCAAATAACACTGAAAAAGCCTCCATCAGAATAATAAAAAGAAAAGGCGATAGCGGGTCACCTTGACGAATGCCTTTATGACATCCAAATTCGAATGTAGGAGATCCATTAACAAGAACAGACGATCTGCTCGCCAACAAGATACCACTAATCCAATCGCACCAGACCGAAGGAAAACCCATCTGAGAAAGAACCGACAACAAGAACTCCCAATTCACATTATCAAAGGCTTTATCGAAGTCAATCTTGAACATAAAAATTCTTCTCTCCCTCTTCTTAGCCCAAGCAATAACCTCATTAGCCACCAAAGGGCCATCAAGAATATATCTCCCGGATAAGAAAGCCGACTGATGCTCTGAGACAATCTTATTCATAACCGTTTTGAGTCGATTCACTAACACCTTCGACACAGTCTTTAAAATACAACCAATGAGACTTATCGGTCTAAAATCCCCCAAAGAAGACGGATTGTTTACCTTAGGAATTAAGGTGATAAAAGACGAACCAACCCCCGAGCAAAAACTTTTAACCTTATGAAAATGATCAAGAATATCCACAAAATCCTTCTCGAACAACTCCCAATAAAACCGAATGAACCTAAAATTAAAACCATCTGGCCCAGGAGCTTTGTCACCACCGCAATCAAAAACCGCCTTCTTGATCTCATGCACGGAAAAATCACTGATCAAAAAATCCGCCTCCACCGAAGACAAGACCGAAAACCCATATCCAATCAACCGAGGCCGATGTGTAATAGATTCTTTAAACTTACCAGCAAAGAATCGCAAAACTTCCTTTTTAATGAGAACCGGGTTTGTTTCCCACGCCCCATTCACTTCCAAACCCGGAAAATAATTTGAAGCTTTACGTTTATTAATAAAACCGTGAAAAAATCGAGAATTTTCGTCTCCATGAATCGCCCAGTTACACCGAGCCTTTTGCTTCAAATCCCGGTAATAATGATTATCCAACTCGCCTAGCCGTCTTTTGATTTCGCTTAAAGACCATGTCTCTTCTTCCAACAAGTCCCGGACCTCCAAGGTTTGGTCCAAGTCACGCAACTCTTGCTCCAATAAAACCCTCTCCTCCTTTTCTTTGGCTTTACAATCGATCGCCCATCTAGTGATAGCATCACGCAAAGCTTTAAATTTATACAACAATCTCGCGTCCGGAGAACCATGAAACGAGCCATCAACAAGCGTCTTCTTAACCAACGTCCCAAAATCCTCTCTACCAAGCCATGAATTGAAAAACCTAAACGGTTTGGGACCATAGTTCTTGGAAGAACCAATTTTCAAAACCAACGGACTATGATCCGGCTTATTCCTTTCGAGAGCAATATACTCCGCACACGGCCATTCCATAAAGAAATCCCAATTAACGAAGATTCTGTCAATACGGCTTAATTTATTTCCTGCGACAAAAGTAAAACGCCTCCCTTTCAAGGAGTACTCGTGAAGATTCGAATCATCAATGAAATCGTTAAACTCATTGGCCTCACCCACATTAAACAAAGAATTCCGCCTATCCTCAGCACACCGAACCGAGTTAAAATCTCCTGCCACAATCCACCTCCCATTACCCTCCTCGATCAAATCACGAATTTCCCCCCAAAGAGCTCGTTTAGTAACTAGATTTTGAGGAGAATAAACATTGAGAATATGATACGAGCTACTCTTTCCTTTCACAGTGCCCGAAACTAGAAGCCAATTATTATTCTTGACCACCCTTTCCATACGAAAGACTTGAGAATCCAAGATCGATAATAACCCACCCGACCTTCCAGACGAAGGAACCCAATCAAAAGAATACTCACCATAACCCCAAAACCGTCCCACATCCACAGAATCCAAGGAAACAAATTGCGACTCTTGTAAAACAATAAAACTAACCTCATGATGGACTCGAAGACCTCGAATCCAATCGGCTTTGCTAGAACTCCCTAACCCACGAATGTTCAGAGAAAAAACATTCATTGAACACCTTCTTGATAGCCTTTGGAAATAAGAACCTCTTTAACATTAGAAACAAAATCTTGCAAATTCTCAACACCTAACGCCTTACTCAACTCAATGGTCTTCTCCAACTCCACCTCAATCGGACCTTGGTGTTGCACCGGATCTATACCTCTACCAATCATCGAGGGCTCCGCAGTCTCTCCCTCGATGTCTCGAACCACCTCCGTATTAGTAGACATCCCTTTGTTAAGATCCGGTGTTAAGAACACTCCTTCAACACCTGTCTCGATACCCCTAGTAACATCCGAAGGCACGTGCATAATACCGATGAACCTATCAAGATCAAACAAATCTTTATCCTCCCTTGGTTTCTTATTAGGACGCTCCCTAGAACCACTACCCCCACTCCGATTAGAAGATAAAGACTTCCGTCTGAACTTCTTATGTCCCTTGCCTTTCAACACAGAAACATTAGTACTATCAACGTTACCATTCTCGACCGCCTCCTCATTAGAATGATCATAAGAGTTCAAAAATTCACCGACCATCACGTTAGAATTATCGTTCACACAACCATCCAACCCATTAACAGCATGTTCCCTGACATAAAACTCATTAGCTTGAGAACATTCGCCCTCTTCACGATGCACATTATGGAACTCATCCTGCACGATATTATCATCACACTTATCCTCCTCCGGTAAAACGGAACCATCATCCTCTTCATACTCTACTACACATTCCGGTATCCATTCCCCAACATCTTCATCCACCCACACTTTAAAAATTTTTCCCCTCCAATTAATGTCCACCCGATCCACAATCCGTTTGCACTCTTTACTCAACACACCGATGAGAGTATACGATAAGTTGTTCTCTTCACCTGATAAGGAAGCCGATTGAACCACCTTGCCAAATCTGCTTCCAATCAAATCGAATACCTCGTCTAACACCAACTGAGCCGGAACCCCATGAACTTGGAGCCAGGCGATCCGACCCTCCTCCACTCTAGTTCTATCGGACCAAGGTTCTAAAAACTCAAACCAGTCTGACCATTTGTCTTTGTCATTCAGGAAGGCATCCCTATCCCCACTAACGTAAAATACCAACACCACTGAAAGCCCTCCCAGATACTTAAATCTCTAATGATCTCCAACCATGCTTCCGAACCAACTTTTTCAGAGAAGTTAACGTGTGAAGATTCACCACCCTCCCCGTAAGAGCAAATCCCTTCCAATGAGAAAACCGTTCCACCGAATCATCCACCTTAATCTCATCTACTTTGTTCCGATTTAACAAAGAATCAACAAAGGAACGCCCATTACCAACTGATGCATAGGGAACCCCATTCCTATCGGATCCTTCGGAACTAGGGTTTGTTTGACCACTAGGTTTTGCATGACTATAAACAGGAGCCAAAGCCGTCTTCCTCCTATTACCAGAATCGGGTCTATGTAGATTCTCACCATCCACAAACCGAGCAATCGCAATAAACAACTTATACGAACCGATCCATACGTCTGATAACTCATCTCCCAACCGTTTGACATCTTTCACCTCGGAAAACGATACGAAAGCAAACCTCTTGCCCCATTTATCCAGCGTCCTAGCTATATAGGAACCTTCGTAACGACCAAAGCTACCCATAACATCTTTTAAGTCTTGCGAAGAACACTTTGGGGGAAGATTTGAGACAAAAAACTTCGATAAAACCTTGTTATTACCTTGAGTCTGATGACCATTCCGTTTCCCTTTCCGATTACGTGGATGTTCCCATTCTTCTGAATCCATGCCGCCGTGGATCGTGGTCAAAGCAGCGGGGTGGAGAGGGAAGAGTGAAGGTGGAGGAGAGGGTTTTCCGGCGACTGTGGAGTGGTAGCGGCTGTGGAGAGGGGTTTCCGGCGACTGTGGATGGTTTTCCGGTTTTCCGGCTGGGTCGGTTGGCGGCGACTGTGAAGGTGTGGAGGCTGAGGTGTGGTGGAGGAGAGGGAAGAGTGAAGGTGGGAGATTAGGGTTTCCCGGTGAGATGTGGTGGTGGCTGAGGTGAGGTGGCGGAGAGCCGGTTTTCCGGTGAGGTGTGGTGGCTGAGGGAAGAGTGGCGGCGGTGTGGTGGAAGAGAGGGTTTTCCGGTGTGGTGGCAGAGGTGTGGTGGAAGAGAGGTGTGGTGGCTGAGGTGAGGTGGAAGGGAGGATTTTCCAGTGAGAGGGAAGAGTGGCGGCGGCCGGGAGGTAGGGTTCCGGGAGGAAGCGTCCGGGAGGTAGCCTTCTGCACAACAAATCCTTAGATCGAGTGGTTAAAGAATCATTTTAGAACTAACAATTAATTGCTAGTCTTTTCTAGTCAATGTTATGTTAAGTAACTCGACAATCCTTGCTTTACTTACTTTATTGATCTTGTTAGTTGTTATAAAATGGGTTATAACATTATGGTTTTCCACACTACTATAAAGGTTTATGCAGTTAAAATAAGGCAAGTATCTTTTCTTAGCCTTAATTTGTCTTTCAACTACCTTTTGTATTTAAAAAGTGAATGTCAAATTAGTTTAAATCACGGAGCATAAACTTACATCAGTTTTATTTTATCAAAAATATCATTATATTTTTCACTTAAAAAAGTATTGGATTGAGGGGGCTGTTTAGCAATCTTTACATCCATAAGTGCTGAATCAGTAAAATGTCTGAATGATTAAGAGACTTTGAGACAATAATAGTCGAGTTAGTGCTGAGTACACCGATGTGGCGGTGATTGGTGGTGAGTTAGTGGCAAGCTGAGGGTTACGAACACATGTGAATTGACAAAGGGGTAAAAATTTCATTTTAGCATCATTTTGAAGCTTAACGGGTAGGAGATTTGTTGACCAATTCAAAGGCGTCATTCTGATTAACCAAACACACTTATGCTACTAATTCAGAGATATCCACCTAATGAAATTAATAAAAGGTGTACCAGACTCCTTAATTTCTTTACATTGTGCGAAAAAATTATGGTCTTCCACTTTACCTACCCTAAAATTGAAGCTTTCATTTTAAATATTTCATTCATCCTTATCAACCAGTAATAATAATTTAAATAGTGAAACTTATGTTTCTAAAAATACAAAAAAACTAAATTCTTTTATATTAAAACTTTTGATGCATTTCAACTATTAAGAGTCGGTGAACGAACCCTTGTGACCCTTGATTATGTCATTATCGAAATAAGGGGCATGCCTACTTCTAGGATACGGGGTCGTCAGCCGTACCTTGTGAAATTGTATAACAGAACAATGAGAAAGCAAAAGTGTAAAAGTACTAAAGAGATACATACCAATTACTTAGAAAAGAAACCCGATTAGGCAACATCACCATTACTTTTATGAATTAGGCCAGTTCACTATTGTTATTATGAAAGTATCAATAATTGATATACCGAATTTTCTTTTTTAGTTAATGGAGACAGTAAGTTAGACACCGAAAGGTTTGATTTAGACAATAATATTATATGTTGTTTATTATTTTGTAACCTAACAACAATATCAATGTAATTTGTTTTGTTGTATAGTTTGTATCAATATTGTAACGAGATCAATGTAATTTGTTTTGTTGTCTAGTTTGTATCAATATTATAAACGAGAAATGCATGATATGAATAAAATACACATGTAATAATAAGTGAATAAAAAACAAACAACGAACTAAAGTTAACAGGACATGAATTCTAGATTAATTTTCAGTATATACATTATTACTTATCCAAATTCATACATTATAAAAGTGTTTTTTTAAAAGTTATTTAATTTCTATATTTTTACAATATCAAATAATGGTGATTTGGCGTTCGGCTCATAAAAAACATAGCAGGTAGGTTTAGAGAAAAAAAATGTTCTGCCTTCATATCTTTTTTCTTTTCTTTTTGAGAATATTTCTAAGTAGGTTCCGACCCAATTACAAGTTGGTAACGGGTTGGGTCAATCCTCAAATCACAAGTAGGTTGATTAAGGGTATTTCTGTAACTTAGTAATTCATTTGGGTTAGAGTTCAAGTGTATATCAAATTTAATGTTTAGATATAGATTAGTGAGTTTATATTTAATAGGAGTTTGAGCCTAACGATGGTTAGATTATATAAACCAAGTTGGGTTTAAGTGCAATTCAAGTTTTTTAGGAATTTTTCTTGATCAATAATACTTTGGAATTTTCATTCGTTATATTGATGATTTAATTTGGGCAAATTGGATTTTAATAATCTCACTTAATATAGTTGACCGATAATGATTCTAATTTAAAAAATAGTTGTCACCGATCATAACTTTCACGCTGTATGTTTTCATTGGGCCCCGTTAAAAAAACTAACTGCGTTAAGTTTTTTCAAAATTTCAAATTAATGTTTTAGGGTTTTCGTTCGGAATGAGGATACGGTTCGATTGTTGTAAAACTTACCTCAAAACGGTGGTCCAAACGACTAAATGATGCTTCAATTCCGGCGTGTAAACCTTTAATTAACAAAAATCAAGCTGTTTGAATCACCGTTTCGAGGTAAGTTTTACGTCAATCGATTCGTATCTTCATTCCGATCAAAAGCCCTAAAACATCAATTTAAAATTTGAAAAAAACTTAACTGATTTTTGCCTTGAAATCAGGTCGTTTAAGACTCCTCAATCGTAAGCAAAATTGATCAACAACTTTCGATCATCTTCTTGTTGTAATACGCGAATTTCTTGTTCAAGGTATCTCGCAATCATAATTTTAAACTGGCACTTATACCAATTCAAGTCCCAAATTAAAGGTGAATTGGATTTTAATAATCCCAACTTAATGCAGTTGACCGATAATAATCGCAACTTAAAAAATAGTTGTCACTAGTCCCAATATTCACACAATTTATTTTTATTAGACCTCTGTTAAAATGGTGATTCAAATTTGGCACACCTCATAAAGAACCTTAGCACCAAAGGAACGGAAAATGGAAGCCTAATATTTATTATTCTACTAATATTTGTGATTATTGCAATGTAGGGAAGCAAGCTCAAGGGCCAAGCTTGATTTCAAGCTTTGAAGCCACTCTAATTATTTCATGGTGATTTGTGTGGTCCAATAACACTAAGCGTCCTGGCTGGAAGCCGATAGATATTTTTACTAGGTAACGATTACTCCCGACGCATGTGGTGTTATTTGCCAAAAACAAGGATCAATCATTGGAGTTTTTCAAACGGTTCAAAAGTTTGTTTGAACTTGACCCGTGTTAAAGATGGTTACATAATATCCAAGATTGAATCGTTACACGACCATCAATTTTGCGAGGGTATATTAACGAATAAGAACTCAAATTATTATTTTAAATGTTTTGATTTATTCTATCTACATCGAGTTTCATAATCATCATTTTTATTATTGGAGTGTGGCTTACAACTAAATAGTTGTGACTTTAGACTTGAGATAAAATAAATGAAAAAAAACTTTAGGTGTTAAAAAAGTTCATTTCTACTATTGGCAGCTTGTTTCACCTTTGTTGTCAATGATTAATTGTAGGTGTACCTTCCATAGATATATCCTTTCTTTTTCTATTTACTTTATATATTGTAAGTTTTTTTTAATTGTGTTTTGAACTATTTCAATACTGAGTGTTTTGAAACAAGACGTTAATTGTCCATGCTAATTTTGATACACATGTCTGACTTACTCAATAACACCATAAAGAAAGAAATCCATCATTTTAGAAAATTCTGTTGAGCCAAGTTTCAAACCTAAGATTCTAAAATCGTAAGTCTTAACTATCACTCATATATTATTGGACTAGAATGTCAACTACACTTATATATTGTAACCTATTATCTCGTAAATAATACTTTTGATTTGAAATATGTTCTTCCATTATTGCTTTATTAAAAATGAAGCGTAGGCGCCTTATTACTAGTTAGCATATTTAACACATCTAACGGGTTTTCCACAAGTTAGCTGTCAAATTAGTCCCGAATTATATATTGTAATTTACTTGTATTGTTTAAAGAGAAGCCATCATCATTAGCAGTTTATCCTCTACAAGACATGACGACCTAAAGAAAGGCCATATCAGATGTTACACATAAGATTCCGTTCATATCATGCTTAATACTTCCAATTTCCAAATAATGCATGTCAACATCTTTCCTAATTACCTTTTATTCACTATAACTTGGGACAAACTCTTGTCTCAATCATTATTTTCTACTTTTTATTAATGTAGTAGTCTTTGGCATTACAATAAAGCTTCGCCCCCCTGCGTAAGTGGTCTTGATCTTATGGCTAGAATTAGTATTGAACGACACGGGGCCACATAGGATATATGATGGATTCAAGATGAAGAGACGCCTTTCTCCACTTTTCAGTTGTTTTTGGATGTTACTGGTATACATGTACTCCGACACTTAAAATTGCGAAAATTTCCAAATATTATCAATCGAATAGATAAATAACGAAGCATCAATATAAAGGTATACAACATCAACAAAGTGAACCAAACAATTAGACAAGCTTGTTTTTTTAGCAATCTTCTGTCTTGTTAATGACTTTTCTAAACTATAAGTAGACGTTCATGTATCAAAATGGAAATAACACCTTCCACAACCATTTCGATGCGACTATGATAATCTCCTTCATGGTAAATTCATCATCAGCATATGACACATTTGCTATTGCTTGTGTTGTAAATTGTGAAGACATATCATTATTAATCCTTGATGAACAATGTGTGATGAACAATTCAATCGAGGATCAACCCTAGCTAGCTGTTATATCAAAAAAATTGAGTAACATTTTTTGGTCATATATTTATATTTTCTAAACATGTTTAATTAGAATATTTGATATACTAAAATTTAGTTTTAAGTGATATTCTTATACAAAATATAAAGTACCCTGGATTTTGTTTAAAACCATTTTATTGTGGTTGTTATTATATAAAAGAATGTAGTTGATGATGAAATGGGACAAATGTACATGCAGCTGGTTCTTTGAAATGCACTAACTTTATGTCCGTTGCTAATATTGTCAATTCGTTACAAGTTAACGGCCACTACATAAAAGTTGAGGTGGTCCGTTTATACACCTAGTGGATGTTAATTTTTATTGTTTTGACTTGATAGGAACGCCAGAATGTTGGCAACCTTTCACAAATAAATATTTACAAACTATTGTTTACCCAGCGCGTTGTATTGGGGCAGATTGATAAAACCCAAGCGTTTGTCAGTCCTGAGGTTGAGGTGGTAAGTCGACACAAATTCGGCCGGTTTTGAGTACATGTGTTACTGTACCGAAACTAAAACTAAAAATAAAACAAAACGATTATAAAAATTGGGATAGACCAACAGGGTGGAGTTGGTCAATAAGACTCGAGCGTTGGTAAAACCCGACCGTTGTTGATCCCGGACGTAGATGCGACTAGTCTATGCAAATTCAGTGGCTCATATTGTGTTTGTTACGATACCGAAACTAAAAAATATCAACATCCGGTTGGTTTTCTTTACGTTTGTTATGGTACTGGAACTAAAACAAAACACAGTAAGTCTATGCAGATTTTTTCGGTTTCATCTATTCGTTACGATACCGTGGTAAAGTTAAGCGTTAAAACTAAAAAAATCGTCAAATAAGATATAGAAAAGAAAATATATAAACGGCGTTTATTCGGTCGGTAAAACCCGGGTGTTGGCAAAACCCGAGCGTTGTCGGTCCCCGATGTTGGGGCACTTAGTAGACGTGAATTCGGTTACGTTTTGATGGTACCTAAACTAAAACAAAAGGGTCGGTAACCCAGTCGTTGGTAAAACCCGAGCGTTTCCGGTCCCGAACGTTGTGATGGTGGGTCAGTAAAACCTGGGCGTCCGTAAAAACCGAAAGTGTTGGGGGCACTGAGTCAAAGTGAATTCGGTCATTTCGGTTACGTTTATGACGGTACTGAAACTAAAACAAAAAGGTCGGTAAAACCCGATCATTGGTAAAACCCGAACATTACTGGTCCTGAGCAATATGACAACGAGTCGACGTGACCAATTAGTTAACAAATCTAAAAAACAAAACATAACTAGCTCGGTCCAATCGTACGGTGCCACATGGACCAATTATTGGTCATGCGGCACCAGAGTTATCATTTGTTATATAAAATAATTTTATTAAAGTAACAAAACGAATACATTTTTAGGTGACGTGAGCGTGCGAGCTCGTTTAACACTAATATGATTTGGCTTTGTTATTGGGTTTTATACTTGGACAGCTGAGTTTAAGCAATTATGTTACTTGAATTTAAGTGTAATGCTAAGTGGCTTTTATATTAATTTATCTGGGCTGATATGGGAGTTGGTTTTGTATAATACTAATAGATGTTTTTTCATTCCCTGGCTATGTTCTTGCTCTCGATCGCACAAATGCAGAACAAGAATCCGATTACCATCTTTATTCTTCATCGATATACATATATAAATCTTCAAAATTCAATTCCATCATTAGAAATCTTTGTCTAGTCCGATAAATTATTTATGTTTAACCGGCAAATCGGTTTATATGATAGTGATTCACAATTCAGACGTTGATCTAGCGCAATTGATTATTTGTGAAGATTGAAATCAAGATTACTGGTTTGTCTAATTAGTAATTACTTAATTCTATTATTACTATACACAAATACAGCATAAAGTGTCCACGAGTGTACCTTAAAGTCTAAATCCTAAAGGCTAGCTATGGCTTCAATAGATCAGATATTACATACTAGATTTATTAAACCGAATTTTTGTGAACCCAAATATTCGATGAAACAACTTTTATGAAATACGTAGAAAAACAATGTTTCAAATAAAATTTGTGTGTATGAATTATCTGTGTCACTTGTTGCAAAGTCTTATCGTGCTTAAAATGATACACTAAAATCCATGATTTCACGTATATAGTTGAATCTTTTGAGAATGTGTTTGGTGTAATGACATTGTGTGTGTCGGTTTTGTACTTAAGAGTATACACAAAGCTTTTTTACTAAGTATTAAGATTGGTGGATCTAATCTCAGTACTCACACTCACACAAATGATGAATTGCCAAACACACTTCAAAGAAATAACTTTGTAAGAACACAAGAACACAATTTACCTTTAAGCCCCAATGTATATATCGCTTATAAATTCAGAGAGTTGTCAAATAGCCCAACACTCTTACATGCATTTTACAATCCTAAGTGGACTATTTATACTAAGGGCTCCAAAAGTTATCACACAGGAGTACCAGTTGTTTCACGATCATACAACCACTAATTTTAAGCTCTGGAATCAATAAAACCATCGACCTAGATGAGACATGCACGCTCTTGAAACTCTACTACAATTGGTTTAAAAGAAACATACAAAGGTTACAAGGAAAGAAACTTGTTTTCATGTTTCGAAACTTACAAACTTGAGTTCCATGTCTTGTATTGGATCATGGTTGGCGCACTAACTATGTGTTGTCATTAGTGATACCTGTCTTCAGAACCAAGTGCGTACATAACTTAGCTTGCTTCTTTTAAACCTGGATAGATAGCCTTCAATACTTCGATGCTTTAGAATCTTCAGACGTGATTTTGGTTTTTCCGTTGCATAAATGTACCCTCGTTATCACAAGAAACTCCATGGATTTTCTATGATCGACATCATCTCTAGATCAATGGTGATCTTCTTCATCCAAGTAGCCTCTTATGTTGCTTAGTGTAGCAATGCATTCAACGCCTGCATTGAAATATATAACTAACATGTCAAAGTCACTTACATTTAGACTATTGAAGAAACTAATATACAATAATGAAAACTCTGTATTGTATTACATATTATTAATAATCTAGGGGTATGATTCATAGGAAAATCATGTAATCGAAACAACTCGAAAAAACCAATTATAAATACTTTTTATAAGAATGATTTATTTTAATTGATCCTTCTCTTATACGAGGCCGGTCTAAAATCTTCCTATCTTCAATCTTCATTAACCCAATAATACAAGTTTTCGAGTAATTGGGCCCAAATCAAATCCAAAGCCTCCACAAACCCACAAGGTGAAAATGACCTCACTTAGTATCCAAACCGTATATTCTGTGAAAACCATCTAAACTATGATTTAGACAACGAAAACATTCTATGTCCAAATTATCATTTATTGAATTTTAAGTGACTATTAATATCATTATCCTAATTCATTTATAACGCGTTTACTGAAGAAATAGATTTATAAAGTCTTTAAGGTTTTTTAAGTCACTTAGGCATATTCATGAAATAATATCAAATGCTTATAGTTGTACTTAATAAATTTTGGGACCACATCTATAGTTGTAAATTTAAAGAGTCAAAATTATAGCAAAATCTAGTAAATCAAAGTGCATGACTCTTTTGCAAACCTCACGAAAATGTAAACCAGACAAAAGTCATCTGCTTTGCTACCCTCGTCAGGCTAATAAGGCCTAGCCAATAAGGCCCAACTCAATTCCATCACTTTGAAAATTACCCAATTGCTATTGGGCCGGGCCAGGCCGGGCTTATCGCATTATGAGCTAGGGACAACACCCAGCGGATTTTGATAATTTATTTTATAAATCACATTAAACTATCGATATTAAACCAAAATGGCAAAATTGTTAAAAGAAAAATAACTAATCGAACCTTAATGGAATATAAGTATAAGTTATTTTTATGGCATCTACAAGATGATCGTACCACTAAAAGCTTGTTATGGTAGAACAAGAAATCAGAGAAGAAGGGTGTTCACACCAAATCAAGCCTACATTTATTATTGGTAACACCATTACTTATACAGACTCGATCAGCTACAACTAACTAACCAACTACAATGGTATCCTCAACTTTCTAACAATTACAGAACCCACCCTTACTTAGTAACTTCTAACTATTACAACTTTAATCCCCCATGATATTACTAATGTAACAATACTCCCCATATATAAAGAATCTTGACCTCAAGTTTCAAAATTGGGAAAACACAATTGAAATTCCTCGAGGTCTTCCCAAGTAGCCTTTGTAACAGGTAAATTCATCCAATGAACCGGTACTTGGACCCCAGCACGTCGACCCTTCTTTAGTAATTTCCGATCTAAAATAGCGCGTGGTTGGACAATGGAACGAGTATCCAATGGCAGAGGAATTACTGAAGTAGCAGGACCAGGTGCAACTTTTTACACTGATACGTGGAATGTGGGATGAATTTTTGAATCAGCTAGAAAGCATGCTTGTAAGCTACAACTCCAATATTTTATGTGATCAGGTAAGGACCAAAGTATTTAGGCCCTAAATTTTGATTATGATGTTTCTTTATAGATGTCTGAACATAGGGTTGTAATTTGATATAAACCCAATTCCCCAACTTAAAAGTTCGTTCTGATCGCTTTGTGTTTGCCATATGTTTCATTCGATTCTTAGCTTTGGCAAGATTAGATTTTAAAGTGATTAACTTTGCTTCTCTGGCTTGAAACCATTCCTCCACTGAAGCGACTTTAGTATCATTGGGAATATATGGTAAGTGTATAGGTGGAGAAATACCATATAGGGCTTCAAAAGGTGACATACAAATAGCATAATGGAAAGTGGTATTGTACCACCACTCGGCGGGAGTCAACCACTTAGGCCATAGAATAGGATCATCCATCACCATACATCTCAGGTAAGTCTCTAAACACCTGTTGAGAACTTCTGTCTGACCATCAGTTTGTGGATGGTAGGCGGTGGAGAAATTCAACCGAACTCCTTGTAGCTTCATAAAGTCTTTCCAGAATTAACTTAAGAAGAGAGGATCACGATCAGATACAATAGTGATAGGACACCCATGTAGTTTGAACACATTATTAAATAGAACTTGAGCAGCTGCTAAGGATGAGATAAAGCTAGAAAATGGGCATATTTAGTGAGTCGGTCAATGACTACTAAAATAGAGTCTTTACCAGTGGCTTTAGGAAGACCACTAATAAAGTCCATTGAGATGTCAGAAAAAACAGAAGTAGGTGTAGGAAGAGGTTGTAACAGGCCTGATGTAGCTACCCGCTCATATTTGGCTTTGTGACAAATCTGACAGTCCTTTATCCATTGCATCACATCCTTATCACACTTTTTCCAATAAAATAGTTGTTTAGTCTGTGTAAAGTAGCATGATACCCCGAATGCCACCAATAGGAGAAGAGTGAAACAAATGTAAAATATCTTTTCTGAGTTGTGCATTATCTCCGATGAAAACCTTGGATTTCCTTTTAAGCACATTTCCATCCCAAGTATAATGGTGTACATGCGATGTATGCTGCAATTTGTGTAATAAAGCTTAAATCTTTGGGTCTTGATCCCAGCTGAGTTTGATTCTTGACCAAAGATAGGGATCAATAGAACTCTGTCCCATTTGAAATAGAGCAAATCCTTCCACCCTTGACAAGGCATCAGCTACCTTGTTTTGCACCCCTTGTTTATACACGATTTCATAATCATATCCCAAAAACTTTGCCAGCCATTTTTGTTGGAGAGGTGTACCGACCTTTTGATCCAATAGGTATTTATGACTCTGCTGGTCTGTTCTGATTACAAAATGCTTAACAATTAAATAATAGTGCCAATGTTTGACAACCATTAAAATTGCAAGTAGTTCCTTCTCATAAACAGACATAGATTGTTGCTTAACTGAAATGTATTTACTAAGAAAAGCCAAAGGGTGACCTTCCTGTATTAGGACTGCCCCTAAGCCTTTAGAAGAGGCACCTGTCTCCTCAATAGACACCTTAGTAAAATCAGGTAGAGACAAGACATGAGCAGTTGTTAGCGCAGTCTTGAGTTGATTAAAAGCAATCTGAGTACTATCATTCCATAAGCAAGATTCATTCTTCAAAAGATTGTTTAAAGGTCCGGCTATACCACCAAAATATTTAATAAACCGCCTATAATAGCATGCCAAACCCAAAAATCCTCTTAACTGTTTGAGAGTGGCAGGAACAAGCCAATTCACCATAGCTTCAATCATTGAAGGATCAGTGCTGACACCTTCTTTTGTAATGACATGTGATGGTTGGTTATTTTGTATATACTTTAGGTCGTTTATTTACTAGTTTTAACTGTTTATTGTGGGAACTTCGATACTTCATACGTGTCTATTATATTTCAGGTCACAAACGTTAAAAGCAGCTAATTAGGACCTGTTGAGGCACGTGATGAAGATCCGGGACGTCCAGCACGCGAAACGAGAAAATAATACATGAATTATGCTGAGAAGGCCCATCGCGATACATGATGGGCAGACCTAAAGACCCATCGCGTATCGCGATGGGATTTAAAAATATGTTGACCATGGTCCATCGCGATACGCGATGGACCACAGAAGACCCCATCGTGTATTTCGATGGGTGACGCAGATGGGAAAGTCAGGGTTTATTATGATTTCATCCAAAGACGACCCTATCATCCAATAACTGATTCCAAGCGAGCAAGAGGAAGGCAATTCCATCATTCCGACTCATACCGAGATCACGTACATGTTCCATATCATCACAATTAAAGATTCCATGATGTCTAGGCTCGGCTAATCTCTCCGATTCATTCCCGGGATGTAAAGTTTGTATTTTATTCAGTTTATAATGTAACCAAGAACATACAATTTGTAATTATCGTTGATTGATCTATGAATATTGATATTTAGTATTGCTGTGCATTCAATCGGTATAGGTTTACGTTGATCAGAACGATTAGTTTGTCGGTTGCTATAGTAATTGATCAGAGGGTTGTTTGACTAGATTGAATACGACGAAGCACACAATTGCCCTTAGTTGAGTCATACTGGCATGGACCGTTTGATAACTAGTGCCGTGTGTTAGCGATTGTTGGTGCCTAAGGTTTAACTTGTTAATCAGTCTTTAGTCAGTCTGTGTTAATTAATCAGTTAGGTTGCATGAGAAACTGTTAAATTACATTCTTGAACCTCGGGGATGATTCATCTTTGTTAATTGCTTGAATTTGTGAATTTGATTAATCATTATTAAAACCAACTTAATTGCTTGTGTGCTCAGCACTAAAACATATTACTTCATAATACTGAAACTTGTTTGCACGATTTACATTGATCACATACTCCTTGTGTTCGACACCCTACTTACCCTAGCTTGCTTAGGTGATTAGGAGCTGATTTTACTTGTTTTTGACTATATAGTGACAGTTTAGCTTGCTTAGGGTGGTTATCTCAATAGAGAAAGAATGTTTATTTTTGCAATTATGAGTTGATGTTTACTTTTTGGTACACCCAAAACATTCACCTCTGGCCCTTTTTTCATTTATCTCTTTTGTGGTCAAATATCTGGTAATTGGGCTTCTTGGTTTATAGGGAAGAGTAGGTATCAACGTTGGATTAACTAAAGATAATGGAGTCAGGTTATAGGTAGGTTAAGAATAATACTCAGTAGTTTTGTAAGTAGGTTTATAGGTAGGTTTAGAATAGGAATAGGGTAATGTCTTGAGGTTATTATCTTGTTGCCTTGCTAACATGTAAGCTTCTGGTAGGTTTCTTGGTCTAATCAATTTCAGAGGGTTTCAATTTCCGGATTAAGAACATTCAAGAATAGGCTAATAGCGTATTCATTAGGAATAGAGACCCTTGTTAATGCTAAATCAAAATCTTGACATAATTCTTGTAAGGACCCTCTTTGTCTAATAGATGCCAAAGCAGCCATAGCATTTTGGTCCATTATTAAGGCAAATCTAGTAAAAATAAAATTCCTATATTCCCCCACAACATTCCCTCAATAGATCCTTCTCTAGAATTAACAAAAGACTGATGCCATAGTAAGGCCATATCTTCAAGGTGAATAGCAACAATTTTTACATGACATAACCACCCTTCCATATTTGTACCATTAAATTTTGGGAAATTAATATTGGTTAAACGACTGAAACTTCCAAAATTGTGACCCGTTGCATCATGATTCTGATTATATGGTTGAAATTGGGGTTGTTGCTGTTGGTTATGTCCTCCCACTTCATTAGAATTGGATTGATTAACATTCATTTGCTGTATAGTTTGGAGAAGCTCTGCAATCTGTGCCGACAATTGCAATTAAGTTTGATTTAATTGGGTTTTCACCGAATCAATCTCCACATGTAATTGTGTTTGTGTGAGACTAGTAGCCGCTTCTAATCTTTGTAATGCCGCATCATGATCGTTAAGTCTTTGTTCAAGAGACTCATTCGAGTAGCCATTTGTGCAGAAATTTGGGGTCTGATCAATTGACAAACAATCAGAGTAATTGGAAAGAATTAGGGTTTCAGGAACGAATTAGATCGAACAAATGATCAAATTCCAGTGAATTCAAAGGAATGAACAAATAAATTGGACGAATTGAATGGAAGATGAACGAAGTTTTGATGATTAGGGTTTGAACGGAATTTGAATTGAATTGAACAGAATTTGAACTGAATTGAACAAAATCAAGAACTTCCGAGGATCGGAAGCTTTGATAGCACTTGTTATGGTAGAATGAGAAATTAGAGAAGATGGTGTTCACACCAAATCAAGTCTACTGTTATTATTGGTAACACAATTACTTATACAGACTCGATCAACTACAACTAACTAACCAATTACAATGGTATCCTCAACTTTCTAACAATTACAAAACCCACCCTTTACTTAGTAACTTCTAGATATTACAACTACCCCATGATATTACTAATGTAACAAAGTTAAGCTAACCTTTTAAAAGAAACTTAAATTTTGTTTTATGGTTGTCAATCGATTAAAGAAACAAACCGAACAAAACTCAAAACTCAAAAAATAAATAAATAAACCACTCTAGGCTCCCTTTCCCGTGCACACTCGTATTATTCAAATATGTTTTCGGGTTATCTCCCGTTAAAGAAACAAAGAATCGATATATATATATATCTATATATGGTCAAGTTATTTTATAAAAGGGAACAAAAATGAGAATGATGAGAATGATTTGTAGCTACACATAAAGCCTCTAAAAAAAAAAATCATAACTCAACATTTAACAAAAAAACAACAAAGTAAAAGCACAACAATGTTTCCACCGCCTTTCTCATTCTCATAAAAAAACACAATGGTAAGTGAAAAAAGTTGTTGTATCTTTTCGTTTATTATTGTGTTTTATGCTTATTTTCGTCATTGATTGTGCCTTTTTTCCTTGACATCGTGTCTTTTTTTCTTTATATTGCGTTATATTACTCAACATCGTGCTATATTTTGTTCGGCGTTGCGTTATATTCTGCGATATATTATGTCTCTTTTTAGTTATAATTGTGTCTTTTGTTCATTCTCGTCATTGTGTATTTGATCTCGGAATTGTGTCTTTTCGTCAATTTTTTTTTGTAAACTGGAATGATGGCAGAAACATTTTAGTTCTTTAATTTTTTTCGTTATTTATTTATATTTTGAGTTATGATTTTTTTATTATTTTTTTGAATTTATTTTTAAAGAGTTTTTTTGTGTGGTCACAAATCTTTCTCACACTTCTCATTTTTATTTCCCTTTGTATTTTAAAGTTACCCCCCCACACACACTAGAAGGGTGCTCGTGCGATGCCGCGGGAAACACATGCTTTGGTAATCATGTAACACATTATGGATGTTCATTATTCATTTTAAAACTGTGTGACTGTTCATCAGTTTGGTTTCACGGTTGAAAACGAAGCTTACCGTACATATTGAAATGTTAATTATTTACTTATTAGTATTCGATATGTTTTATAATATATATTAGATATAGTTAAAATATAGTTGAATAAAGTTTTATTTAATACGAGTATACTCGTATTTTACAACTTTAATTTATCTCAATTTCTAGTATTATTTTTTGTAATATCTTTTCTTGTTATGATTCCGCCTTCTATTTATTCTAATAATGCTTATCATTTGTGTGACCAAAGTTATCTTTGTTCAATTTATGATTCTCTTAAGTAACACATTTGTTGGTGCTTAGTTTGAAGTGAAGGTATAGGATCTATAGATAAATTAATAGTTCTTATTTTAAACTAAATGTATTATCTAAATACAAACTATATTGGAACCTAATCGTTGGTAATTGTTCAGCTTAGTTGTGTTTTAATTTTAAACAACTCATTTTCGGTTTTTTACGACAAAACCCTACAAACTATTATCAATTTCGCTTCAAAATTAATGCTCCATACGATAGGGCTTTTATTTATAATGCAAAGACCAGTTGATTTATGTTTTACTTACCTTAAATTGGTGTCCAATTGATATAATTGGAGTTCATCGGAGTTCGTGTAACTATTTTTTCGAGGTTCAACAGCCTAGGGTTGGTGGCTGTGGTAGTTATGGGTTCGGTGGTTGCTTGTTTGTGGTGGTTGTTTAATGGTGGTGGTGGTGATGAATTGCAGTAAAGAAAGAAAAAGAGTGTGTGAGAGAGATAGAATATAAGAGTTGGTGGTTATGGGTGGGAGTTGGCCGTTGCAACCCCTGTGCAGCCGGATCTAATTCGATGTGGGTGAGAGTTGGTTGCCATGAAACGAGTTTTGGTGGTGATGGTTGGATGGGGATGAAGAAGATAATTATGGGGAGGGGATGGTAGATGGGTATGTTTGAGAAAGAGGTTTATTTATTTTATTAAAAAATAAAAGTATTTTTTTTACTAAAAGAATAATCTTTAATCTAATTACATAAATAGTCCTTAAAGGGGTGAAATGACCACATGACCAAAGTTAACGAAAAATTTTAACTAGGTTAGTGCCGAAGGACGTAAGTTGAAAGAGATTTGATATATGAATTATGTCTTCTGCTATTTGTTTCGATAAAGGACATCTAATGAAAATCAAACCAAATATAAAGGACGTCTTTTGCTATTTTGTCTTTAATTTAAAACCATCAAAACGAATCGCAAACACTTTTGCATTAAATGTTTTTTTTACTTCGAAAACTATAGCAATATCATACACAAATTAAAGATTATAAAATGCTTGTTTTTATGATACCATTTACTTTAAAAAATATTAACGTATGAAAAAGTTATGAGCGTTCAAAAATTGTGGGGGTAGTTGGGTTAAAAGTGAAAGTAAAAGAATATATAAGTAAAAGATTAAGAGTCAATGTTGTAACTTTAAGGGATAAAAATTGTAATTATTTAGAAGAAATTTAAAATGCATGTGAGGTTTAAGACCACCCGTAGTGGAGGCGGTATCCCACGCGTTTTCCTTCATAACGCCGGGGAACACCGCCCCCTAGGCGTTATGGGGGAGGCGTTTTGGGGAAGCGTTTTCTACGTAACGCGTTTTCTACATAAATTTGTGTGTTGGGAGAGGAGAGAGAGGGAATAAATGTAATTATTGTAGGAGAGTTATGACGTTTTTTCCACGACGTCCCTTTTTGCAAAACTCTCAATTGATGACGGGGATGCCACATGGCGCAAAACGCCTAAGGGTGAGGCGTTTTAACTACACATGGTCTAATTACCCCTGTTGAATGTTGTACATCAAGCATTGAATGTTGTAAATTATTTGAAATAAGTGTCTTAATTTTCCAATTAGTGGTATATTACGTAAACTATAGATATAGATATAGATATCAATATAACATCTTTATTTGAAATAATAATTGTCACTGTAGATAATTCACTATTCACATGCATTGTTATTTCGATCTGATTGTAACAGGCGTGTCTACTTTAAGGGATATGACTACTCGAACTTTGTACATTAGCACTTAGTACATGATGTATACATATTATCATATTAGATAACTAGCTTTAGAGCTTGTGTCACACTCGAGGTGATCAAAATTATAAAATTATAAATAAAGTAAATAATTACAACGTATATAAAAAAATGTATTACATCTATACTTATATCTATATTATCTATACATAAATTGATTTTATATATATCACAAAATAATTTTTTTCAAAATGAACTTAAGAAAAAGTACACGTGCAAAAAGGTACCTGAGAACGCTCTTTCTATTTAAAATTTCATTCTTACTGTCATATATGTATAATTGAAAGAATTTTTTGTTAAGAACTAATTTCAGAAAATTAAATTTCTCACACGATAGTAGTTCTAACCTGATGTATATAAAAATATACATCTTTTTAGTATCAAATAATCTCTAAAAACTGAAACTTCTATCAAATAATATAGCTCAAATAGCAACTTATCTTATTAAAATATATTTTCAGGTAAACCCAAGCCTTAAACGAGAAACAAGCGAAAAGCCAAAGAAAAATGAAAGAAAACCCAAGAAAAACCTGAAATTGCCCCTGGACACGCCTCCATGTTTCTCTATGCAAGAAAAGACAAAAATCTGCAAAAAAAATACAAAATACTTGGCACTTAGGCACAGGGTCGTGCCTCAGGAAGCATGGAGCCGTGGTCACCTTTAAGCAAAAACAAAAGAAATATAACAGATCACCAAAAGCACGGGACCGTGCCTCAGGAAGCACGCCCCTGTGGTGAGTCAACATATACGATCTGACGAAGCATTTAATGCGACTGGACACGTGGACACGGGGGCGTGCCTCATGAAACATGGGTCGTGCCTGCCTCTCCAGACTGCCTATAAATAGAGGATCATATTGCATTTATCAAGTGTGCTTGAAGAAAAGTTCCATACGAGTTTCACTTATAAAAACACTCACATTACACTCATATTGTAGATCTTGTGAAGAGTTTGAAGGCTTGAAGGTTACCATTATCATCATCATCATCATCATCATCATCATCATCGTCATCATCATCATCACCCGTCACCATTGAAGAGGGAGGATTCATCCAACATTTGGTTAGATTGTTCTAGTTTGATCATGTGTTTGTTATCTTCATTTCTTTTGATGTTCATAACCATGCTCATTATGAGCTAAACTCCTTTTACCATCTAAAATCTATGAAGGAGCTTTGTTTTACTTGATGATTGTGTTAAACATGTGATTTAGTTTGGTAAAGTACATGGTTAATTTTCAATTATCCTTTGATGAAGAAATGTTTTATCGCTTTAATTAAATACATCAAGGTTGATGACTAATAAGCATTCATGTTCACTCATGTTCTTGGAGACTAAAAATGGTAAAAAGAATACCTTGATTACTTATTCAAGATAAAACATGGATCCTTATATTGTACTTGGAAATGATGAGATATAAGTTATGATCTATTTCTCTAGTTTTGATAATTCTAAAATAACATTGTTAACACGATTGCTTAGGTTATCATGCTGGTTAAAGAAATCATATGTTAATGGAATGTGTAACTATAACCTAATTAAATCAACCAAGGGGAGGTTGTGTGAGTTAACTACAATCACCCGAAGTTGTTAGGTTTGGTATTTGAGAAATCGAATTCAATCCTAATTTTTCTACTTTACCAAACTACTTGTCTACTTAAATTGACATTCTGGTAGTAGTATGAGATTAAGCAAGGATGGACTTGAAAATACGCATGCTACTTTCTTTAGTGTCATAGAATATGTTCACTTAGAAATGATGGACTATTCTATCATATATTATTAATGCAAGTTTATCACATGTTTACTTAATAATCATCAAGGAAGAATGGAGTGATTCTTGATCTTAGATGATAACCTTCATATAATTTATTTACTCATTTAAAATTTCTCTTCTTATCACCTATATATTATATATATATATAAGTATTTATATTTTATAAAAAGTTTAAAAATCAACCTCAAAATGATTAAAACTCTCCGATTAAACTAAAACGAAGATTCATTGTTGGAAGCCTTTGTGTCCACGGATCGATACTTGGTTCTTACCAATACTATTCTACATATACGATAGGTACACTTGCCTATTTTGTGTGTGTCTAGTCTTAGTAGAAATCACTTTTATAAATTTAAAACACCATCTTGTTATATAACACACGGTCACGACTTTTCCTAGGAAAATTGAAATCACGTTGGACAGGATTATACATAGTTGAATCAGATTTTGACTATGGGATAGTCGAGATTTCAAATTCTGATGGCCACAAGTTCAAATTTAATGGTCATCGATTAAAACTATATATCTATGGACCATTCGAAGATGTCTCGGAGGTGGTAAGCCTCCACCAAAACCAATGAACATACTGGAAGTAGGGTGTGACCAAGACCATTCCTAAACCTGGGCTTGTATATATGTTTCACATAAAAAAAATAAAAAATAAAAAAATAAAATATTTTTATTGTCTCAAACACGAGGGCGTGCCTCTAAAATCCCGGTCCTGTGCCACAATGTGCGGGCAGGAATCTTCACTGCAAAAATCTCAGTCAGACTTGTTTGTAACAGAATTGTCAGACCAAAAGTATGGTTCGTGTTTCCTTCAACACGGGGCCGTACCAGACAACTGCTTGGCAATAAATTGCACCTCTTGCCAATGCATTTCTTGCACCAAACCAAACACAAACACTCTCCTATGAGAATTCAAAATGCCTACTGAGATGAATAACAAAATTCCGGTTCCTCGTCAACCAAGAAACGAAACCCGACACAATTCCAAAACCGAGCTTCTCATGAAACTTTAAGAGCTCGTTAAGGAACTCACCTAAATGAATCTCCGTGTGGAGATGCGCCTCATACAACTCACAGAGTCGGTGGAAAGCATGAAAATGGAACTACATGACATCAACGAACAACTTCAGTTTCAAGTCCTTCGTTTCACATACTTTCCTCCACCCGGGCCATTCGATGGAGGAGATCCTTTTGGTGGAATTTAGAGACAATCATCTTTATGTTTTCATGTGTAATCAAGTACAATAGGCACAAAGTTTAGGACTTTCAGGCTTAACCCGATTAAAATTCATGTTTTAAGAAAATCTTGCTTATCCCAAACTTGTGTTTAAGAACCTTTTTATTAATGAAAAGTAATTTTAGGACATTTAAAATGTTCAATTAACATCTTAAACATCATTATGAAAATTCCTGTTCTCGCGTTTTGCTGAAAAATCAAAGAAAATATTTCAGTGACAAAAAGCACGGGCTGTGCTTCATTTTACACGGGGTCGTGGTCCCCTTAGAATCTTCAGCATGATACTTGCTGACTCCGTACAACTCTCTCAGTCAGAAACATTTATTCTCCTAGCAGCACGAGGCCGTGCTTCACCAAGCACGGGGCCGTGCTCGACATTCCAGTTTCTATGTAATGCATGCAAATCTCACTATTCCATTTATACCTAACTAAAAATTACTGAAATGGAAAACAAAAGAATGGAGTGGAAACCAGTGAGGAAATGCAAGAATGGTGATTCTTCCTCAAACATTGAGGAAGAGAACATTAGACTTCAAAGCATTGTGAGAGATCAAGTCGAAAGTAACATCCAAACTGAAGCTCGCTTGATCGAGTTGACAAACAAGGCTGAACTGCTAAGGCTCGAGAATTTCCACGTTGTTGATAGCCACAACAAAGATGTGGATTTCAAGCTCAACTATCTTAACCGAGAAATCGCAAAGCTCGATAAAAAGCTTTCCGAGCTCTTGGAAGCCAAAAGAGCCCCACCACATATTCAAGACTTGTTCGGGAATGGTGGTCGTTAGTAGTTCAAGCCATGTCTTGTCTTGTTAGGATTTGTTCTCGTTTAAGCTACTTTCATGTTTCTCGGTTTATGTTGTTTAAATTTCTTTGGAGTGTTTAAGAATTAATGAAATCTATTAGGACCTTTTATTTTACTTTAACCATAATCCTCAAAGAAAATCAATTAATATTAGACCAGCTCATTAAATAAACAAAAAGCAAAAAGGGACCTGACTGTAACATGCAGCACAGGGCTGTGCCCCACTCTACAGTGCAGTTATGGTATTTTAATTAAACTATCATATCCCTCATAACTTAACCCAAAAACACTCTGCCTACTTCCGAAACTGGCGCCCCTTAATCTAATATCCAATTCTCCACTTCAAATCTTCAATTTCCAACAAGAGGCATGTTAATTTAGTAACTCTATAGATCAAATTCATCATTTTCGAGTCAAAATAAACCCTAAATCTTACCATTTGATGATAAATCGGGTCAAAACCCAGAATATAGATGGGTAAATTGTTGAAATCTCGGGTTTTGATAGATAGATTTGCACTTAGGTATAAGGGAGATTGTTGGGAAAAATCATTCGGCTTCGGGTCTTGGATGATCCATACAATAAAATCAAACCCGATTGATATTTCTTAAGGAACTGGGTTATATCGCAATTTCAAATCTTGACATATGGATAATTAGGATTAAAAACACGGGCTGTGTTTTGCAAAACACACCTCGTGGTCAACCATAGGTCACCAAAAAGTCAAAATTAGCGAGAATGGTCAAAACTGCCAAAACAACAGCAGCACGGGGCCGTGCCTCTAGAGGCACGGGGCCGTGCTTGTCCCCCCTGTTCCATGTTTTCAGAAAATTTTGAGAATATTCAACTAATATGGTTCTAAAATTGCAGATGGCTGAATACGGGGATGATGAGCATGCTTTCTTAATCTTTCACGAGGATACAGAAAGAGATGAACGTGCCCGACAAAGAACGGGCAACCTTAACAATCGGCTCCCGGAACCGAACTTATATTCTTACAAGGAAACTTTAAAGCAAGTAAACTAATGGGGGAGATACAAGAGGCTTGTCAAAGGGCTGTGGACGCGTGTTCTAAATCAAAAGGGGAAAGAAGTGCCTGAATTGACTAAGGAATTTTTGGCCTCATTCTCTATCAAGATAAAAGACTTGTATATGTGGGATGGAGAAGCTGTTGAGTTTAGGTGTGGGGGAGAATGGTACAAAACATCAGTCACCCAGCACGGGATCGATTTAGGTATTTATACGAGGGATGAGACCGACAGTCCCATTTGATATGAGTCCATGACCACTTTTGCAGATGAAGATGCTGATGAGTCAGGAGAACCATGTGACACCAAATTGGAAGCATAGGAACAGTTGAGTTTTAGGGGAGAAAGCTACTGTGCAAGCAACACCAAAAGCACCGCCTTACGTGATCCACTCATGAGATACAATCACCGATTGCTGAGCCACACAGTCACTGCACGTGGTCAGAGCGAGGGGGTATTGAACTTGAGGAATTTGTGGGCCCTTTATTGCATCAAGAACGAGGTACCTTGCAACATCACATACCTGTTCTTCAACTATTAAGAACTAATGCGAATGCAAGAAGCCTAAATACCCCGATCATTGGTGGTGCGTGGATTTACAAGCTTTACAAAGCTTATGGGTGCAGACAGAGAAGGTACACGAAGCCCGAACCCAATCACACTTGGTCTCAACTTCTGTATCAGCATGCAAATTGTCCAGCAGATGGGCAGAAACCCAGTACGGTGGAGGTTCCAGGATGCCCTTAACCAGATTTGGGATCCTGAGAACCCCGCTGACATGACCATCCAGGACATACCTGAGAGGAAGGCTAGATCACCACCACGTCAGACCCGTCGCCGCACTTACTCTCAGCAGGGCGGCCCATCATCATCAGGGGCCGGGCCCAACTCGTCATACCACAACCAGTACTCTTTTGAGGGCCTATACGAGATCATTGACCGGTTCCAGACTCACACCACTTGCCACTTTTGACAGGTTATCAGGGCAGATTGCTGATTTTAACACACAGCGAGCTGCAGAATGCGTAGAAACAAGGTGGGATATTAATCGTTTGAGTGAGCGCATGGACAGGCAGTGGGGACCCTTTGACCCGGATTACACGGGTAACTGACGAGCAGCGGCACTGGTAGGTCTGGTATGGGTATGGTTATGGGCGGTAGTACTTTTCTGACATTATTATTGTGTTTGTCAAAACAATTTAGATTTAGTTGTTGGTTTGTTTGGTACTTGTTATGACTGTGGGTGCCAATACATTTTAGTAGGAACTTAATTAGCCCATATGGGCAGGGTATGGATGATTTCATACCCAATTTTCAGTAGTATTATGCTTTGGTTGTTTGTGGTTGTTTGCAGTTTTATTATTTAGGTACACTACAGGAAAACAGACGAAAAACAGGGGACGCTCTGTCGAAATTTCGTTAGCCCGTAGGGAAGTTCCTTTCCATATTACCCACCATACTTCATATGAATCTTATTATGAATCTTTTCTTATTTAAGGACAATGTCAGATTCAAGTGTGGGGAGGGGAATTACCTCTACCAATTGCTTGCTCAACTAATTATAAGATTCTCTAATAACAAATATTTTTTTTTGCAAACAAAGACTATTTTTATAACAAACCCAAAAGAAAATGTAAGAATTTTTTTTGCAAATAACCAACTAAAAATCTACTATAAACTAAAAGTGAAAAAGTAAAAAAGAAGTTTTGTAATATTGAGAATAAATTTATGCAAAATATGGCGTTTATACCCAATTCCTCCGTTACTGTGAGATAAACCTCATGCCATATAAATATTTTTCTGGAAGCTTTGAGTAATTCATATGTTTCGTGTGATTTTGAACTTGTCACAAATGTCCATTTCAAGACTGCACAAAGCGTTGTATAAAGAAGAAGGTAATATTATTACAATTCCCTCAAACTATTCTCCAAATTACAAAACCCAAAAACCTTACCACTTTATCCCACTCACCGGTAAAATACAACGCTGGTCTTTTGTCGGCAGACTTTAAAGAACTAGAAATGCATTCTTTCGATTTCAATTTCCTTTGCTGCAAACATTTCGCAAAACCTAGGTTGCCTCCATAAACTTAGGGAGAGAATCTTTCTCTTTAGCAATGAGGTGAGGAAAAAGTGGCGCCAAGACGAACAAAGGCCACCATTCTGTGGAGTTTTCAAACGCTTAATGAAAACAAGAGCAAAAAGATACGAACGATGCTTAGGATGCGGAAACTGGTCCCACGAAGGAAGATGTAGAAAAAGTCAAACTAAGTGTCAACATGAATACACCGAATTAATGAGGGTGGGGGCTATTAGGCTTAAAGCCGAACGATCCATTTGAATTGGGAGTTATGCTCTGAGTAGGATTGAGGAAGAACTGATCCACATCCTCGACAAAACTGGTCTTGACGATCTGACCTTAAAAGAGTCACTAGGTCTCTAGAAAAAATCAAACAATCAGGAGAAAAGAGCCAACCATTGAAGACATTTTAAGACTCCCGACAATCAGTAGAAGTTGTATTTACCATCCTCATTAACCTAAGCCCTTGAACCGACAAATACCAATCCCTACTTAAACAAAACCATCCGAGATTACCTTCTGATCTATGCAACCCTTCACAAAGGTGGAGATTTGAACTTGTTACAAACTTATTTATCACAGGTTACATCTTGACTAAGAGTGTTCACATACATACATAACAAGTATGATTGTATATAAAATCGAGTGTGAGTGAACATTGTGAGAACGTGACATTTTTCATAAATAGAAGCTCATAAAAACAAATAATCTTTTTATATATCACTACATACATTCTTATGATTTAAAGTTGGTTAGTTTGTTCCCGTTATCTTGGAACACTTTTGGGGTTGTTAAGTTATGGTCCTAACTTGATATTTTTAGAGAATATTTATAAATAGCGTGCTTGAGATCTAGCAAGGTTCAAGTGTGGGGATGTTTGATGTATATAAAAATATAAATCTATTTAGCATCAAATAATCTCTAAAAACGGCAACTTCTATCAAATAATATAGCTCACATAGCTACTTGTCTTATTAAAATGTATTTTCAGGTAAACTCAAGCCTTAAATGAATAAACAAGCGAAACGCCAAAGAAAAATGAAAGAAAACACCCGAACACGCCCCCATGCCCCTGGATACGTCCCCATGCTTCTCTATGCAAGAAAAGACAAAAATCTGCAAAAAAAGACAAAATCCTGGACACTTAGGAAACGGGCCGTGCCTAGAAGCATGGGGCCGTGGTCACCTTTCAGAAAAAACAAATGAAATGTAACAGATCACCAAAAGCACGGGGCCTTGCCTCAGGAAGCATGCCCCCGTGGTGAGTTAACATGTACGATCTGACGAAGCATTTAATGCATCTAAACATGTGGACATGGGGGCGTGCCTCATGGAGCACGGGGCCGTGCCTGCCTTTCCAGGCTGCCTATTAATAGAGGATCATGTTGCATTTATCAAGTGTTCTCGAAGAAAAGTTCCATACGGGTTTCTCTTATAAAAACACTCACATTATACTCATATTGAAGATCTTGTAAAGAGTTTGAAGGCTTGGAGGTTACCATCATCCATCATTATCATCATCATCTGTCACCATTTAAGAGGGAAGATTCATCCAATATTTGGTTAAATTGTTCTAATTTGATCATATGTTTGTTATCTTCATCTCTTTTGATGTTCATAACCATGCTCATTATAAGCTAAACTCCATTTAACATCTAAAATCTATGAAGAAGCTTTTTTTTACTTGATGACTGTGTTAAACATGTGATTTAGTTTGGTAAAGTACATGGTTATTTTGCAGTTATCCTTTGATGAAGAAATGTTTTATCACTTTAATTCAATGCATCAAGGTTGATGACTAATAATCATTCATGTTCACTCATATTCTTGGAGACTAGAAATGGTAAAAAGAATACATTGATAACTTATTCAAGATAAAACATGGATCCTTATATTGTACTTACATTTGATGAGATATAAGTTATGATTTATTTCTCTAGTTTTGATAAATATAAAATAACATTGTTAACACAATTACTTAGGTTATCATGCTAGTTAAAGAAATCACATGTTAATGGAATGTGTAACTATAACCTAATTAAATCAACCAAGGGGAGGTTGTGTGAGTTAACTACAATCACCCAAAGTTGTTAGGATTGGTATTTGAGAAATCGAAGTCAATGGTAATATTTCTACTTTACCAAACTACTTGTCTACTTAAATTGACATTCTCGTGGTAGTATGAGATTAACCAAGGATGGACTTGAAAATACACATGCTACTTTCTTTAGTGTCATATAATATGTTCACTTTGAAATGAAGGACTATTCTATCATATATTATTAAGGCAAGTTTATCACATGTTTACTTAATAATCATCAAGGAAGAATTAAGTGGATTCTTGATCTTAGATGGTAACCTTCATATAATTGATTTAATCATTTGGAATTTCTCTTCTTATCACCTATATATATATATATATCACATATATATATATATATATATATATATATATATATAAGTATTTCTATTTTATAAAAAGTTTAAAAATCAACCTAAAAATTATTAAAACTCTCCGATTAACTAAAACAAAGATTCATTGTTGGAATCCTTTGTGTCAGCGGATCGATAATTGGTTCTTACCAATACTATTCTACATATACGATAGGTACATTTGCCTATTTTGTGTGTGTTTAGTCTCAGTAGAAATCACTTTTATAAATTAAAACACGATCTTGTGCAAAAGCTAAAACCCTTCTTTTATATGTCGTAACCGCACGCACACATACTTCAAGTTTTTGGCCCCATTGCCAGGGACACGGTACATCTCTAAGAATGATCCAAGTTTTAATTTAATCATTGTATAAATTTTTAACTTTTATTTTATTTTCTTTTACAAACTATTAGATTAGAATTTTTTTTAAAGGCCAGCCTAACCTTTACTTTAGCTTAATTAACTTATACCTTAGTTTAGTTTTAAAATAGCTTAGCCTAACCTTTAGCTTAAATTTATCTAACCTTTAGGTTTAAATAGTTTAAATTTGATTTAGTTCCATGTATGTCCTCTACATTCGGACCTGAGCTTGTTTCTCCAATTTCTGAACCGAAACGACTTTTTTGTCGACGAGCACGTAAACCGACTGCAGAAACTGCTGAAACCATCACAGACGAGTCAGTAGACACCATGACACGAGGAGAAAATCAAACCGAAGAAAATATGGAGGCCCAAAACAATGAGCCGAACATGAGCCAATATGCCAACCCAACCCTCGAAAGCTACGGCAATGGAGTGGCTCCACCCGATATCACCGAACATTTCGAAATCAAATCAAGCACCATTCATATGGTGGGAAATTCAGTTCAATTTCATGGTCTCCTCAATGAAGACCCTCTTTCGCATATATCTCGATTCGTACGAATATGTGGAACCTTTAAAATTCAAAACTATTCAGAAGATCAGATCAAACTCAAACTCAGACTCTTTCCTTTCTCTCTCAGAGGTCAAGCCTTAGAATGGATAGAATCTCTTCATTTTGGTTCCATCGCCAACTGGGACCAGATGGTTGAACAGTTTCTCCTTAAATATTTTTCGCTTGATACAACTGCCAAATACCGAGCCAGCATTACCGGATTCCGGACCGATGAAGATGAGTTATTACACGCAGCATGGGAGAGATACAAAAGTTGTCACACCCCGACCAAAGGCGGCAGAACATGCCGGGGTGCAACGGATTGCCAAAAAACACAAAGACACTATTTAAAGTGACAATATTTAATCAGCTCATTTATTTCTTAAATCAATAATCAACACATCTCGTTCACACAAAAAAATTGAATACAAGTAACATTTATATTGTTCGTTTTACTATTACACTAATGGTCTTGGTAACGTTTTACGTCAAGTCCTCGAGTCAACAAAAGTCAAACCTATAACATTTCATAAAATAAAGTTTGTCAACACAAAGGTTGGTGAGCAATTCATAAGTTAGAGCAACAATAGTATATAGTAAGAAAAGCCACAAAACTTATATACAAAACAATAGAAAAAAGCACTAGATTTGGATAAATAGACGATCGCTAAACACATTAGCGCCACCTAGCTACAAGGGGTTGCCAAGTAGTCTAGGATTTTATAGCTCCACCTAACGACACCGTGCTATAAGAGAATACCAGATAGTTCACGGATTTATAGACTTCCACCAACCAAAAGCGATAAACACGTAAGCATATAATCATATAACACCAAATCGAGCAAGTATTTAAGTAATGTATACAATCACGTTTGTGGATTTAAGATTTAAGTAAATAAAGTATTTAGTTTGATAAGTATGAAATGTCACCCCAAACGAAAGATGGAAAACGGGTATGAAAGTACTCTCCTCGATTGACGAATTTAGAACTAATAAATGATCGACATATAGAAGGCTTGTGAACGAAACGAACGAATCCGACTTGAAAGCTAATTGAAAACGAATAAATAAAATATATTAATGAACTTGAACTTTAGTTAAAACTACATTTGAAACATTGAACGAGAAGGTTCGATTGTTAATTTGGGTTACCGGTTTATTTGTTAACGATCAGGGACTCGTACTTAATTGATACTTAAAATAAAATAATATTATTTTATTGGGATTTTAAATAAGTAAACCAATATTAAATAGAAACAAGACGGGTTTAATTCAAGAGTTCGGTTTTAATAAAAATGAATAGATAATAAAACTTATAATGATGTTATTAATGATAAAGATAGTAATGATAATAATAATTTTAAAATATGTTATATATATATATATAAGAAAATGATGATAGTAATATATATAATTATACTACCACTTAAGAATTGTTGTTAAAACTAATAATAGTAGTAGTAGTAATAAATATAATAATAATTACTTGTTGTTGTTGAATACATTATTAATAGATTTATGAATTTTAATAATAATAATAATTATTATTATAATAATTATATGTGTCATATTAATAATAACTAATACTTATAACATTTTAATAATAGTAGTATTAGTGATAAAAATATAACTCGAGTGACGACGACGTTAAATGGCAACTAGGCCCGACATGGGTTTCGGTTCAATAAACAAGTGGATAATATCAACAATAATAGAATTTGATAACATTACTTAATAATCCTAATAATAATAATCTATTAATTATGTAAATAATGATAATAATAATAATAAGAAAAATAAAAATTGTTTTGTTAATGATAATAATAACAATAATAATAATACCAATAATAGTAATAATAATAATACTAATAATAGTAATAATAATAATAATAAAGTCTAGATAATAAATATAATGTTAATAAAAATAGTAATATTAACTTGAATAACTTGTTAACAAAAACAAACCAAAGTTGGTTACGGAGGGAATCGAACCCGTGGCCTCAAGTTTAAACGAACCGCACCAACCAACTACTCTAAACGATCATCTAGTTAGGATTTAGGAAAAGTTAGTTTTAAATCTTACACTTAAACATCATCATTCCCAAAATCATTTAAAACCTAGATCCAATTAGCTCGATTAATACTTGATTCGAAGTCGGAGGGGAGGAAATGGGGTCGCCGGAGCCAATGGACAGAGCCGGAGGGGGAGAGAGAGAGAGAGGGGGAGAGATAAGGAGTAAGAGTGGGACGGAGAGAGAGAGAGACGGAGAGGGAGATAGAGTGTGTGACGGAGAGAGAGAGTGCAACGAGAGAGAAAGAAAGGCGGTGCACGACGGCGGATGTCGGAGAGAAGCGGCAGCAGCTAAACGTAGCAGCAAACGACCGGAATCGGGGTTGCCAGAAAACTGTGCTCGTTGGAATAGCGAATTCACTGGAATTGTGGACAGTGGACGGTATAAATAGCTGGAAAAATGAGTGGTGGTGGTGTCGGTTTGAGGGGGTGACTGAGATGGTGGTGATGCAGTGGGAGGTGGTGGCCGGAGGTGGCGCCGGCAGGGGTGGCAGCGGCGGCCGGAAAAAGGGAGGAAAAAGAGACGGAGGCTAGGGTTTAATATGTTAGGGTTAGGTTTTTATATTATATATATATATATTACATATTTTCAAAACATCCCCTTAAGTTTCAATCATGTTTAAATACAAGTTTAAAGGTTCTTAAAACCTATAACGACTTTACGAAAATCATTTTAAACCCCTCATGTTTTTCTTAGCGACACTATAATATGACAAACATCGATTTATTGATGATCGAGGTATATAATAATATTATATAATAATTAGTTAAGGTTCAAAAAAATGTTGAGTCGGGTTTACATAATAAAAGTTTACAAAACGAAAGTAACTCGAGGCTCGAATTTGACGAATGTCACAGTATCCCCAACTTTTAAAAATTTCGTCCCGAAATTAAAATAACTTAAAGAAAAAGTAATTATTAACGAATATTGTCTTTAGTAAGATAATTGCATGAACAATTTTAAGCAAATGAATAACGTCAAATCTTTGCATGACTCGAAAAAAAACGCTACAAATGAGAAACATAATAAAGGCAATTATATATAGGATGTACCAGCGAATTTTCCACTATGCCCTTATCATGATTCGCATTTTTATCGTTTTTCTGCCATCATCCTCGGGTCTGAGTTATCGCACACAACCGCACTTACTATGGCTTTAATATGGGGATTTCGATAATTAAGTGTGCACCCATAATTATTTAGATCTTCGTATGGTTCACATGGTTCGTCCCATTGTGTGGTTTAAAAGACATATTTTTTTTGAAATCTTAAACATTTGAAACGTGCAAAAATCTGTTGAATTTTACACAAATTGTTAAAATAATACCTGCGGTTGGAAATTTTGGGGTTGACCTTTTAAATAAGTAGGAAAATGGAATAAATAATTGAATCGACAAAATCCGACGGTATAAATCAAGGTGAAAATAACAATTCGGTTAAAATATGATTGATTAAATAAAAAAAAATTTAGGGTAACAATATGAAATGAGATTTGAAGTCAAAAGTCTTCGGGATAATTGTCAAGTCTATAAATCGAGACACTAAATAACACGGATAAGTGAAATCCGATAAGTAAAAAAAAATGAGAAGTTCAATAAATGAACACATAAAGTTGGGATAAACAACGATACAGTTAATAATAACATCGTACGATGAGTTTCACACGTGAACAAACTTGAGGTTATAAGTATTTGAGGATTGGATTACATGAAATGTAATAACACGAGAATGAGGTGAGTTTCTTTGGGGTGACGCGTACGTGTATCCACATAAATAAAATAGCATTTAGTTAACAACCAAAACAATCGATGAAATGTGATAAATCGTGAATACGACCACTATTGTGAAACAATTTATATAATCGTCATTATAATAACGGTTTCTAATAGCGCCAAAACTTGTAGACAGCCACACATAGGTCGTTAATAGATTAGATGAAATGATATAGAATAATGTATAGAATCGTGTTTACATAAATGCTCAAATATAAATAACATAGTCATGATAATATAGTTTGAAAGATAAACGAGATTTTGGCGAAGTTGAGATTTTGAAAGTATTACACAAATTGTTATTGAATAGTTTGCATTCGGTCACGAAAATCAAAACACAAAAATGAAATATCATGTGCATAATATTGTCATCGAAACATCTCATCAAATAAAAATAAAATCGCAATAATTGTGAGACTCGAATTTAATGTCGAAATATGTAAATCGCGTAGCGTATAATAGACTAAAACTGAAAATGAGGTCTTAAGTAAGGTCGTTTTATTGTTTCTAAGAAATGTACATAATAACAAAGCATCGCGGTAACGCATTGCTAGGGAAAATATTTAAATCATTATTGAATGTAAATCTTGTAACCCAAATTGTTAAAGGAATTTGTATACACAAAGTTATTGTGATGAAAAAAATTATATAAAGTGACGATGCTTGCGATAATAAGAGGTAATAGTCGCGTAAATCGTTATTGAACAAAATTCAAGTCACAATATTAAGCATAAAGTATTTATAAATGTGTCCCAAAAAGTTTCTTAAATCCGAGGTCATTGAGTTTATGCAAAATGAAGAACATTCAACATTCAGAATGAAACCTCGTATTTATAAAGTTATTAAGAGATTTATCACCTTAGGTGACAATATTTAAAGCCTTGAAATCATACATATAATCTTTTAATAATCCTTGAATACAAATCCTCATAATAAAATTTTGTTGTCATGACAATCTTAGATTTTTCAAAGATGATTTATAAGATTTGGACATAATATGTAAATCGTTAATCTTGAAAGAATTTATAATCTATAAGTGATTATTTGAACACATGTGGTCATTATAAATACACTAGTTGTATGTAGGTATACATATATATAAAATTTAAGGGTAAAACGAAGCTTGCGTGTGTATGGAGAGGTTTTAGGCTTCGAATGGTGAATGGTTTGGAAATTTGGTGAAGAGTGAGTATGTTTCGGTTGGCTTGCGTAGTTGGGTTTTCTTGAGTTGGATTTATGAGGTTTGTTGAGTTTAGGTCGTTTGAGTGGTTTAGGCTTAGATGATTTGTGTGAGTAATGGTTGGGTTATTTAGAAGAGGTTTTGCTTATTTGAGCTCGGGTTAAGTTGATAAGTTGGATAAATTTGATATTGACTAGTTTGGGTTGAGATTCGGTTTATACATGTATTTGGTAAGGAGTGTTTGAGTTGCTATTTTGATATCAAACTCCATGGTAGGATGGGAATGGTGTGGCGATATGGTTTGTGACTCGACATAGTATGGGTCGAGAGTTTTGAGTCTTAGTTGGGTAAACTTTGGTTTGTATATGTTCAAAGCATTCGTGAGTGTGTTTGTCGGTGTCTTTGAAGTATTAGGATGGTGAGTTTAATAGGTTTTCGTGGCGTAGGAGCGTCGATAGTTAGGGCCTTTTGTTGGGTTGATTTTTTGTATATCTTGGACTTGCATGGGGTTTGGGTAGGTGAGGATATAACGTTATGTGTTAGGTTTCGTTCATATTGAGGAAAGATTTGAGTTCTCTCGGGAAACTTTTGAAGTGGAAGGGTGGTTTGATTTAATGTGGTAGTTTGAGATGGATTACGGGTGTTTGGGAACTTGTGGTTGCGTTTAGGGAGATTTTTGACTAATAATAGGTATTAAATTGAAAATATCCTAATTTACAAATAATGTTTGAAACGTCCATGAAAAATTTGATAATTAAAATTACATGTTAATATATATATTATATAAATAGAATTTTTTTTGAGATCCGAGCGTGTGAATCACACAACTTTTTTTTGCTAAAAGTTTTTCACTAAAATGAGAGTTGTTAAGATACGTCGGGTCGGCTTAAGTTGTAAAATAATTTATGAGAAAATCTGAAATAAATCAATCCGCATAACGTAAATCGTTCATGAAAATGCTTAAAATTACGTAGTGAGAGACATCACGGTAAACTAAGATAATAAAGTTTGTATTTTAAGGTTTATTGTAAACATAAAAGTTAATTGTCATGAGGAAGTAATTTTTTTTAAAGGATCAAATTAAAATTTGTTTTTGCTTATGTGGAATTTGAAATAAGTGAATTGAATGTTAGAATTTGTTATGAGGTCTCAATATTGAATGATGAATGTCGTTTTGGGAATACAAAGTTGCGTAATGAAAATTTTTTTTCCAAGTTCGTTACTCAATATTGTGTAATGAAAATATCATGGTAAGTTAAAATGACTGGCATTGTAAATCGAGAAATCACAAGTAAACGATTTTTGTCATTAAAGTAGAATTTCTATGAAGTTTTGCGTGAGGATTTCGAGAAAATTACAAGCTATAAGTTTGTAGCTTTCTTGAAAAATCATGGCAAAACTATAATAAGAATTTTAAAACGCGAAAAATCGTATGATATAAATTTTTATTTGTGAAAATTTATAATGAACCTAAGGTTGCATGATGAAAGCTATTATGAAAATAAATTTGGGTAGCGAAAATTTTTACCACGTGTATTAATGTAGTATAATTAAAAAATGTCGTGAGAAGAAATTTTGAAGTAATCGTCCAAAATAAACGGAATAGTTATAAAAATAAAATTTTATAAAAGAACTTTAAAGACAATTTAAAGTTTATACAATAGGAAATTTACTTGAAAAGTTGAGGTGAAATTTATCATAAAACCTTTTTAATATGATGAAATTCATATAATAAGATTTTTGTTTGTAAATAGTCTTAATGAAAATATATGGCATATTAAAAGATCATTATAAATAGATCAAACTATATATATACATATAGTTATTATTATTATTATTATTATTATTATTATTATTATTTTTAACTTATATCGAAGAGATTTTTTTTAATGAACGAAATTTGCAATAAAAATCATTGTGAAATCATAATGAGAAAATTGGTGTAAAACTTTACCATATAAAATCGAGATATAAAAGAATTATTAACAAAAAAAATAAGTATAACATTTATAACTGTGATAAGAATTTATAACAAAATAAAGGAAAAATGGTTTAAATTCTTGAAACGTAATAATAATGTTTTAAGATTTAAAGGTGGAAAAATCGCGCATGAACCACCATGACTTGATATTCCGACACTAGAAACCTTTTTACAAAACTACCATTTTGGGGTCTAAACATGTGCACGTACCACCGCTTCTTTTTCATGTTTTCGACTCAAATAACGATTGTAACAAAAATAATAAATCGTAATACAACTTGATGTCAAAACACTATTCCACGAACCATCGCGGTCCTAATGTTTCAACACCGAAAATTAGGATGGCGAGCGGAACGCTCGCATTCGACTACTTAAAGAGGTCATCTCATATGAGACAATCTTTAAGGAGATTTGAAACAACGGGATCCAAGTTAAGCTCGTGATCCATAAAACACAATAAAAACTAATGTTTTTGCGTTTTAAGGTAAGGATTCCTTGGAGTACTATGAAAATGTGTGTATGTGTAAATTTATGATTTGATAAATAAATAAGTATATGAATAAACAAGTGTATTAAACAATCAAGTAGGGTAAACACGTATAGGCAACACGTATAAGGACCCTAAAGTAAAGACTATACTAGGTCGTTACGTCTAACCACCTATCTTATAGTCTTGTGGCTCTGATACCAATCTTTCACACCCCGACCAAAGGCGGCAGAACATGCCGGGGTGCAACGGAATGCCCAAAAACACAAGACACTATTTAAAGTGACAATATTTAATCAGCTCATTTATTTCATAAATCAATAATCAACACATCTCGTTCACACAAACAAATTGAATACAAGTAACATTTATATTTTTCGTTTTACTAATACCCTAATGGTCTTGGTAACGTTTTTCGTCAAGTCCTCGAGTCAACAAAAGTTAAACCTGTAACATTTCATAAAATAAAGTTTGTCAACACAAATATTGGTGAGCAATTCATAAGTTTGAGCATATAAATATATAGTAATAAAAAGCCACAAAACTTGTATACAAAACAATAGATAAAAGCACTAGATTTGGATAAATAGACAGTCGCTAAACACATTAGCGCCACCTAGCTACAATGGGTTTCCAAGTAGTCTAGGATTTTATAGTTATCGTTAATTGCATTACGTTAACGACACCATGCTATAAGAGAATACCAGATAGTTCACGGATTTATAGACTTCCACCAACCAAAAGCGATAAACACGTAAGCATATAATCCTATAACACCAAATCGAGCAAGTTTTTAAGTAATGTATACAATCACGTTTGTGGATTTAAGATTTAAGTAAATAAAGCATTTAGTTTGATAAGTATGAAATGTCACCCCAAAACGAAAGATGGAAAACGGGGTATGAAAGTACTCACCTCGATTGACGAATTAAGAACTAATAAATGATCGACATATAGAAGGCTTGTGAACGAAACGAACGAATCCGACTTGAAAGCTAATTGAAAACGAATAAATAAAATATATTAATGAACTTGAACTTTAGTTAAAACTACGTTTGAAACATTAAACGAGAAGGTTCGATTGTTAATTTGGGTTACCGGTTTATTTGTTAACGATCAGGGACTCGTACTTAATTGATACTTAAAATAAAATAATATTATTTTATTGGGATTTTAAATAAGTAAACCAATATTAAATAGAAACAAGACGGGTTTAATTCAAGAGTTCGGTTTTAATAAAAACGAATAGATAATAAAACTTATAATGATGTTATTAATGATAAAGATAGTAATGATAATAATAATTTTAAAATATGTTATATATAAGATAATGATGATAATAATATATATAATTATACTACCACTTGAGAATTGTTGTTAAAACTAATAATAGTAATAGTAATATTAAATATAATTATAAATACTTTTTGTTGTTGAATACATTATTAATAGATTTATGAATTTTAATAATAATAATAATAATTATTATTATAATAATTATATGTGTCATATTAATAATAACTAATACTTATAACATTCTAATAATAGTAGTATTAGTGATAAAAATATAACTCGAGTGACGGCGACGTTAAATGACAATTAAGCCCGACATGGGTTTCGGTTCAATAAACAAGTGGATAATATCAACAATAATAGAATTTGATATTTCTTAATAGGGTTGAGTTATAATAAGAAGATTAGTTTTCCTAAGAAGGATAGGAAATAATCTTGTCCATTCATTTTAAAATTGAATGGTTGAGATTAGATTAGAGAGATCATAAAGTGTAAAACAAGGGTAAGGGCATAATAGGGATAACACATTTGTTGACTTTCTCTCTCTACATGCAAGGCACATGTAATATACCCCCATTATTTTAAAACGCCCATAACTTTTTTATACGACATTTGTTTTTCAAAACAATTTCACCATAATAACGAGTGTTTTTTTATCTTTTATATGAGTACCATATTGCTATATAAAAATAAAAAAAAAAGTCGTGGGTTTTTTACAAAGTGGGTTTTACCAAAATTGTGTTTTACAAAATTGTGTTATACAAGTGTGTTTTATTTTTTCATAGTGTTTTTTGCATTGTGTTCTTTATATTGTGTAATTTAATTGTGTTTTTCTCATTGTATTTTTTTTTTCATAGTGTTTATTCCATTGTGTTTTTTAAATTGTGTCTTTTTCATTGTGTTTTTCATGGTGTTTTATTATTCCCAAAGAAATTTTCGAAGACTTTTCTGGCAAGGTGGTGGCGGTGGGCGGTGGTGGTTATAGGAGATAAGTGAAAATTTAAGTGGGTTTTAGTGGGTTTTTGACATTAAATTAAGTGGGTTTTCAATATTAAGGTATTAGACAAAAATACCCTCCTTCATAGCCTTCTTAGAATAAGAAAAACTTCTTATTTGATCTTTTCTCTTACTTAATAATCATAATAATAATGATAATAATAATCATAATAATAATAATCTATTAATTATGGAAATAATTATAATAATAATAATAAGAAAAATAAAAATTGTTTTGTTAATGATAATGATAACAATAATAATAATAATAATACTAATAATAGTAATAGTAATAATAATAATAAAGTATAGATAATAAATATAATGTTAATAAAAATAATAATATTAACTTGAATAACTTGTTAACAAAAAACAAACCAAAGTTGGTCACGGAGGGAATCGAACCCGTGACCTCAAGTTTAAACGCACCAGCACCAACCAACTACTCTAAACGATCATCTAGTTAGGATATAGGAAAATTTAGTTTTAAATCTTACACTTAAACATCATCATTCCCAAAATCAATTAAAACCCAGATCCAATTAGCTCGATTAATAGCTGATTCGAAGTCGGAGGGGAGGAAAGGGGGTCACCGGAGCCGATGGACAGAGCCGGAGGGAGAGAGAGAGACGAAGAGGGAGAGAGAGAGAGTGTGTGATGGAGAGATAGAGAGAGTGTAGTGAGAGAGAAAGAAAGGCGGTGCACGGCGGCGGATGTCGGAGAGAAGCGACAACAACTAAACGTAGCAGCAAACGGCCGGAATCGGGGTTGCCGGAAAATTGTGCTCGCCGGAATAGCGAATTCACCGGAATTGAGGAAGGCGGACGGTATAAATAGCCGGAAAAATGAGGGGTGGTGGTGTCGGGTTGAGGAGGTGGCTGAGATGGTGGTAATGCAGTGGGAGGTGGTGGCCGGAGGTGGCGCCGGTAGGGGTCGCGGCGGTGGCCGAAAAAAGGGAGGAGAAAGAGATGTAGGCTAGGGTTTAATATGTTAGGGTTAGGTTTTTTTTTGTTTATATATATATTACATATTTTCAAAACACCCCCCTTAAGTTTCAATCAAGTTTAAATACGAGTTTAAAGGTTCTTAAAACCTATAACGACTTTATGAAAATCATTTTAAGCCCCTCATGTTTTTCTTAGCGACACTATAATATGACAAATATCGATTTATTGATGATCGAGGTATATAATAATATTATATAATAATTAATTAAGGTTCAAAAGAATGTTGAGTCGGGTTTACATAATAAAAGTTTACAAAACGAAAGTAACTCGAGACTCGAATTTGACGAATGCCACAAAAGTATTATGAGATGACCACATCGGAGTGAGCATGTGGTTATAGGTACAAACTTTCTTTGACGCACAATCCAGTCAAAACAAACAGGCCATCGACCAAGTCGCCGGTGGAGCCCTGGGATCCAAATCGCCTAACGAAGCATTTGAAATTATGGAGAAGGCAACAAAGAAGAGTTTCTCTTATAACCCACCAAGATCTACACCAACACATAAAGGAATGCACCACGTCGATTCCAACACTCTTGTCACCGCACAGCTTGAAGCTCTCTCTAAAAAATTCGAACAACTTCAAGCCGAACTATCAAAAACCAAGATCACCTGTGACAATTGTGGGGGAACTCATAAAAAAAGTGACAACAAACAAGTTGTTATGGACATGGAAGAAGTTGACTTCATTGACCTTCAAAACAACGCTTTCAGCAAAAACTACAATCGAGGTTGGAGAAACCACCCGAATTTCAGAAGGAAGGACGAAGGTAACACTCAAACCCTACCCGGATTCGAAAAGAGACCGATGAATCAATCCTTCCAGCCTAAACCACAATTCCAAGAACAAAGTTATATTAGCCATCAAAATCCAAGCTACTCCAAAATTGAAGAAATGTTGATCCAAAAATGACCAAGACAAATGACGAAGAAAAGAAAGCCGCCTCAAGAGCTGTTGATTCAACGTAGTATTATTGAAGCATGAAGCTGATCTAAAAAGTCAAAATGCATCATTGCAGAATCTAGAAACTCAGATCGGACAAATTGCCCGACAATTATCTGAGAGACCACCTGACACTCTTCCAAGCAACACTGTAACCAACCAAAATGCAACAACTAACGCCGTTACATTAAGAAGTGACACAACCACTGTTGCCTCACCAACTTTAGAACCAGATATGGAGAAAGAAACCCCTGACAAAACGCAGGAGATACTAGTTCCAACAAACATCGTACAACCTAAGGAACCAGTCCAAACTTATATTCCACCTATTCCATATTCTGTACGGTTGAAATAGGAGAGGTTGGAAGCTCAGTACGTGAAGTTTTTAGAAGTCTTCAAACAACTCCACATCAACATACCTTTCGTCGAATCCATCGCTCAGATGCCGAAATATGAAAAGTTTCTCAAAGAAGTGCTGACCAACAAAAGGAAGCTGGAGGAGCTCTCGCATGTCACCCTGAGTGAAGAATGCTCAGCTATCCTCCAAAACAAGTTGCCACCGAAAATGACCGATCTATGGAGCTTTACTGCCCCTTGTCTCATAGGAAATTTGTCTGTTAGAAATGCCATGGCCGACCTAGGAGATAGTATTAACTTAATGCCTTATGTGGTTTTTGCGAGACTAGGGATAGGAGAACCAAAGCCCACCCGCATGAGCATTCAGTTAGCTGCCCGATCCGTTAAATATCTTTAGGGCATTGTTGAAAACATGCTTGTCAAAATTGAAAAATTTGTTTTCCTAGTAGATTTTGTAATTCTAGACATGGAGGAAGACAAAAGTGTACCTCTGATTTTAGGATGACCCTTTTTAGCCACTGCAAAGGCTATCAGTGAGGGTTGTGATGAACGAAAAGGATGAGCTAATACCAATGAGGACCATCACAGGCTGGCGAGTTTGCATTGATTACCGGAAGCTTAATGACGCCACAAGAAAATATCATTTTCCATTTCCTTTTTTCAATCAAATGCTTGAACGTTTATCTGGAAAAATGTTCTACTGTTTTCTTGATGGATTTTTTGGATACTTTCAAATTCCAATTGCTCCTGAAGATCAGGAGAAGGCCACCTTTACATGTCCGTATGACACCTTTGCCTACCGAAGAATGCCATTTGGACTATGTAATGCTCCATCCACCTTCCAACGTTGCATGGTGGCCATCTTTCATGAAATGATCGAACGCTATATGGAGGATTTCATGGATGACTTCTCAGTCTTTGAAGACTCCTTCGATCATTGTTTAAGAAACCTAGACAAAATGTTGACTAGGTGTGAAGAAGTGAACTTAGTACTCAACTGGGAGAAATGCCACTTTATGGTCAAAGAGGGCATTGTTCTCGGTCATAAGATATCCCAAGCATGACTTGAAGTTGATAGGGCAAAAATTGAAACCATATCCAAACTTCCGCCACCAACTTCAGTCAAATCCATTAGAAGTTTTTTAGGTTATGCAGGATTCTACCGTCGTTTCATAAAAGAGTTTTCCAAAATTGCTAGACCTATGACCAAACTTTTGGAAAAAGACACACCATTCGTCTTCTCCGAAGAATGTGTTGAATCATTCAACATATTAAAAGACAAATTTGTCAACACACCAATCATGACTACACCCGATTGGACCCTTCCATTCGAGATCATGTGCGATGCAAGTGACTTTGCAGTTGGATCCGTACTCGGACAACGCAAAGAAAAGCATTTTCACCCAATTTACTATGCTAGTAAAACTCTTAATGATGCACAAGAAAATTTCACCACAATAGAAAAAGAGTTATTATCAGTAGTTTTTGCCTTTGAAAAATTTAGATCCTACCTAGTTCTTTCCAAAACCATAGTTTACACCGACCATGCCGCCATACGATCTCTCTTCAACAAGCAAGATGCAAAGTCCAGACTTATCATATAGATTCTATTACTCCAAGAATTCGACATAGAACCCAGCTTCAAAAGAATGTAGCCGAATACCATCTTTCACGCTTATAGAGCCCAGCTTCAAAAGAACATCACAAGGAAATTATTGATGATAATTTTCCACACGGAGTTCTCATGCATATCAAAACATTCATGAAAGGGGAGGATGAAAGTCCTTGGTTGCCGATTTCACAAAGTATCTAGCTTGCAGAATCTTAAGAAGAGGACTAACTCATCAACAACGGAAGAAATTCTTTTCCGACATTAAGTTCTATTTCTGGGAAGATCCTTACTTGTTTAGGATAGGTGCCGACCAAGTTTGTCATACCCTCAAAATCCACTAACGGAGTTTTACCGTCAGAGGGTGTGAACTAACAGGATCGGAATCATCAGTTATAATCAAACCATAAAATAAAGTTTCAAAACCATGAAAACGTTTACGAGTAATTAAATGCGGAAGCGTAAAACCATAGAAAACAATGTTACGTCACGCAGGACGATTTAAAACCAATGATAACAGTTAAAAGTAAGTTTGCATAGTTAAAAGTTTTTCAAGCAATGCATGTTCCTAAACCGCACGCCCGCCCGCCTCGGCTACCTGAGAATAACATACTAAAAGTGTCAACACAAGGTTGGTGAGTTCACAAGTTTAAATAAAAATAAAGCGATTAGCGTTTGCGTTCAGCGTGTTGCGTTAAGCGTTTTGCATTACAGCGTTTTGCGTTACAGCGTTTTACGTTACAGCGTTTTGCGTTACCAGATAGTGTTATGTCAATTATATATCTATAGGTAGCTAGCCTGTAAAGCAAGTATTACTAAGTGTTCGACACCGAAGCTGACTGTTTATCAAGTGCCTTGTCACCAGGTCATCCAGACCATGGTACGTGTTAGCCAAAATTACACCCGCTCGACCTCCAGTCGAGTTTAGCGTTGGGTGGGGTTTGTCAAACCCAGTAGTACTACTCAACAGTGACTCGCTATTCCAAATATTAACCGGTTCGATGTGTAGGACTTCAATTGTTTCGTTTGCCACCTAACCTTTACAAGTGATATATAATTTACTAACAAAATCCTAAATGCGTTTATCGGAGTATGTTATCTCCCCCAAGTGAAAAGCGTTTAAAACAGTTTAAAAGGGGTAAGCGAAACTCACTGTTTGCGAAGAATTTCCCAAATTAAATCACCAAGATGCGCATTACAGAAAAACTCTCTCTAGCGTTCTAAAACAACAAAGAGATTTTTCTAAGTGTCGGAATATTATCGAGTCTCTAGACCCGGCACATAATACCTATGCACATAACATGTTTCGTGTTTCGTTTGTGAATCGTGTGTGACTTTAACAAGTGTATTTGTGACACATTACATGTGTAAGCAATCATATACGTGTCATGTATTCATAAAGTACATCACTAGCAATTATTCCCCGTAAGGGCATTTTGGTCAAATCATGACAATTAACTAGCCATTATTCCCCATAAGGGCAATTTGGTCAAATTATGACAATCAATTAGCAGTTATTCCCCGCAAGGGCATTTTAGTCAAAACACGACAATTATCTTGCAATCATTCCCCTCAAGGGCAATTTGGTCAAAACACGATAATAAATTAGCAAGTATCATATTTCATGCATTTTCACAAAACTCAGCAGCTAGTTTCACCGAGACAGAAATTCTACTTAAAAGATTGTACAATTCCACCGATCATAGAATCTCAATTAATTTACCAAAAATCATCACAGAAGCATATATGTCTTAGGTTTCCAGAACATATTTTATTATATTTTTATTCCACATAGTATTCTCACAATCATCAAATCATTACAGCAAACTCATAACAGTCAAATTCATGCGCAACAGAATGTTATTTGCAATTACCGTTAAACAAAAAATCCAATAAATGCAAGACCACTTGGGTTAGGTTCCTAACTCAATGAGTCAACTTCCAGAAGTGGAACCAACCCAATTGGTCTCGTAGTTCATGAGATATAACATTTACAAAACAACCTAACAGCAGGTCTAACAGCTCAGCTTTGCACAATGTTTTTGTAAAATCATAAAAGTTAACCTTTACATGTCCAAAAATTACAAATTTATACTCTATAGAAACTAGACTAAACCTAGTTTACTGTAGTACCAATAATCTCAACCAATTTTCACATTTACACTTCGTTACAGTCACTTAAACATCAAATACACATTCTGTCCAGAAACTGTTTGCATCCAAACTCAACATATTAACAACCTATGAACTATCATGCATTCATATAACACTCTAGACTCCATAAACATCATCCATGCACATCAATTACCCATTACATACATGATTAGGGTTTTTGTTTGAACTCAATTCATAGACACAACAATCAACATGTAACAACATCCAAAATAGTTATCAAATCATCAATTAATCAACAACAATCATATTAACTACATATACATATAGAATCGGCAGCTAGGGTTTACAATTAACCCAACAAACATCAAAATCAAGTAATAAGAATGTATAGGATAATCAATTATACCTTCCTAGCACCTAATTCTTCAATCAAGGACTTGATTTGATGGTTGTATGTGTGTGTGAAGGTGACGGCAGCCAAGGAGCAAGGGGGTGGGGTTCCGATCAGGGTTGGGATTGAAGAAAATAGGTTAGGGTTTAGTTGTTAAGGATATATTTATAATAATAATGAGTTACACTCAAGTCCCTCCACTATCAATTGTTGTTTTTCTAACTTAATTAACTAGTTTACATCTTGAGTTAACGTTTATAACCATGTTATCACACAACACATAAGTCTAACACATAATTATCACATAATTACTGTTTTGACGTTTTTAGTTTATTCATCAATCGTTTGCGTCAACTCGTTTGCGTTTCGGTGCAATTCCCGAAAGACTACACATGTAGTAAGTGTTAAGCGTCATTTAAACCCTAGTTTAAATGTAATGAAGTGTGCGTTATAGATTCAATGATCTTTAAGTTTGAATTGACGAAGTTGAGTTAACGAAGTTAACCTGAAATTGACGATTGTCACATCATTCCCATGTTAAAGAATTTTCATCCCGAAAATTTGAGTCAAGTCGTGATGAGTGTGTGAAAGAGTAAGAAAAAAAAAATTTCAGTTTGTCATATCATCCCCTAGTAGAAAGAAATTTCGTCTCGAAATTTAATTCATACCTCCGGTGATTTCTGACGGTTTGCCGGGTTTCGCGGTTTTCTGTGTTTGGTCAGCCCTTCAAAAAGGTGAGGATACTTTTTCATCATTTGATCCTCGCGTTCCCATGTGAACTCCGGTCCACGTCTCGAGTTCCAACGAACTTTAACGACTGGAATTTTGCTGTGCTTGAGCGTTTTGGTTTCCCAATCCAAAACCTCGACTGGTTCCTCAATGAAACGTAACTGTTCATCAACTTGCAGTTCCTCCAAAGGAACTACTTGGGTTTCATCGGACAGGCATTTCTTCAAATTCGATACGTGGAATACATCGTGTATGCTACTGAGTTCCGTTGGTAGGTTCAGTCGGTACGCCACCGGACCAATGCGCTCAGTTATTCGATAGGGACCAACATATCGTGGGTTGAGTTTGTTTCGCTTACCAAAGCGAACCACACCTTTCCAAGGTGAGACTTTGAGTAACACTCGATCGTTCACTTGAAATTCGAGAGGTTTTCGGCGCTTGTTGGCGTAACTCTTTTGGCGATCTCGTGCTGCTGCCATGCGATTTCGGATTTGAACAATCTTTTGCGAAGTTTCGAGTACCAGTTCTGGACCAGTGATTTGGCTGTCACCCACCTCTGCCCAGCAGAGTGGTGATCGACACTTCCGTCCGTACAGCGCTTCAAATGGCGCTGCCTTAATACTTGCGTGGTAGCTGTTATTATACGAAAACTCTACCAAATGTAAGTGAGGTTCCCAACTTTTTCCGAAATCCAATACGCATGCACGCAACATATCTTCCAGGGTCTGAATAGTTCGTTCACTTTGCCCATCCGTCTGAGGATGGTATGCTGTGCTCATATCAAGACGGGTGCCTAGTGCGCTTTGCAGCGACTTCCAAAAGTGCGAAGTGAAACGTGAATCTCGATCGGAAATGATCGAGACAGGCACTCCGTGTCTAGACACCACTTCTTTCATGTAAACACGAGTTAGTCTTTCCATTTTGTCCGATTCCTTAAAAGCTAAGAAGTGTGCAGACTTAGTCAACCGGTCAACGATCACCCAGATGGTATCGCATCCCGTCGGTGTCTTAGGTAAACCCGTGATAAAATCCATTGAGATATGTTCCCATTTCCACATTGGGAGTTCCGGTTGTTGCAGTAGGCCAGATGGTTTCTAGTATTCTATCTTGACTCTGGCACAAGTCAAGCATTTGCTCACGTAGGTGGCAATGTCGGCTTTCATGTTCGGCCACCAGTAAAGTGCCTTTAAATCATGATACATTTTATCTGAGCCAGGGTGGATAGAATACCGGGACTTATGTGCTTCGTCCATCACTAGAGTTCTCAACTCTCCGAACCGTGGAACCCAAATCCGGTTCTCAAAATATCGGACCCCGTCCGATCTGGTTTCAAGTTGCTTGTTCATGCCCCGCATGAGTTCCGATGGAAGATTGTCATCTTTCAAAGCTTCAAGTTGCACATCGCGAATCTGATCGGGTAAGCTGGCATGAATCGTGAGTTGCAATGCTCTCACCCGTCTGGGTTTATCTGTTTCTTTTCTGCTGAGGGCGTCGGCCACTACATTGGCCTTGCCAGGGTGGTACTTGATGGTACAATCGTAATCTTTGAGCAGCTCGACCCAACGGCGCTGTCGCATGTTCAGCTCCTTCTGATCGTAGATATGTTGGAGACTCTTGTGGTCGGTGTAAATGGTAAACTTGGTATCGTACAAGTAATGCCTCCATATCTTAAGAGCGAACACCACAGCTCCAAGTTCCAAATCATGGGTCGTGTAGTTCTTCTCGTGAACCCGTAGTTGTCGAGAGGCGTAGGCTATAACCTTCTCGAGTTTCATCAGCACACAACCGAGACCTTGTATAGATGCGTCACAGTGTACCTCAAAATTTTCCGTTCCTCGGGGAGGGCTAGAATAGGGGCGCTACAAAGTTTGGTTTTCAATAGTTGAAAAGCGGATTCTTGCGCGTCACCCCAATTGTACTTAGTGCCTTTGTGAGTCAAAGCGGTGAGGGGTTGACCAATCTTTGAAAATCCCTCGATGAAACGTCGGTAGTAGCCGGCCAGTCCTAGGAATTGCCGCACCTCAGTCGGAGTCTTAGGTGCTTCCCAGTTTTTGATAGCCTCTACCTTACCGGGATCGACATGGATACCATTCTCGTTGATCACATGTTCTAAAAAGTGAACCTCGCGAAGCCAAAATTCACATTTCGAGAGTTTAGCATACAGTTGTTCCTTCTTCAATAATTTCAGAATTACCCTTAAGTGTTCTTCGTGGTCAGCCTCGCTCTTGGAGTAGACGAGAATATCGTCAATGAACACAATCACAAACTTGTCGAGGTACGCCTTGCATACTCGATTCATGAGATCCATAAATACAGCTGGTGCGTTGGTTAGGCCAAAAGGCATAACCGAAAACTCGTAGTGACCATACCGTGTTCCGAAAGCCGTCTTTGAGATATCTTCTTCGCGCACTCTCGGTTGGTGGTAACCAGATCGCAGATCGTTCTTCGAGTAGTAACTCGATACTTGAAGCTGGTCAAACAAATCATCAATTCGGGGTAAAGGATAACGGTTTTTGACCGTCACCTTGTTCAACTCCCGGTAGTCGATACACATGCGGAAAGTCCCGTCCTTCTTTCTGACAAATAAGACAGGGGCTCCCCATGGCGATGAGCTAGGTCGGATAAAACCCTTATCCAACAAATCTTGCAACTGAGTGGACAACTCCTGAAGTTCCGCCGGTGCGAGCCGATACGGGGCTCGTGCTATGGGTGCTGCACCAGGTGTCAACTCGATTTGGAATTCGACTTGACGAATAGGAGGTAGTCCGGGCAAATCCTCCAGGAAAACTTCCGGAAAATCTCGCACAACCGGTATATCTTCAATTCGTTTCTCCTCCGCGGGTTTCTCAAAGATCTGCGCCAAAATTGCCGGATGACCCTTTCGTAGGTACTTCTGCGCCTTCATGAGGGTAATGACGCTGGTGGTCATGCCGCTTCTCTCGCCTCGGACCGAAATGATCTCGCCGGAAGGGGTAGTAACGTGAACTATCTTGTCGTGACATATAATCTCCGCTCGGTTCTCGGATAACCTGTCCATGCCGACAACGACATCGAAACTACTAAGCGTAAAAGGAATAAGGTCGATATCAAAGACATGACCTGACAGTTTTAACTTGCATCCCGCAAGTACATGAGTCATTACTATAGTCTTACCGTCAGCTAATTCAACAGGAAACTTAGCATCTAACGGAGTTGGAGTTAAGTCTAAGAGTTGGCTAAAGGCTTTCGACACAAAACTCCTATCAGCTCCAGTGTCAAACAATACAGAAGCAAAACAATCGTTCACAGGGAACTTACCAGTCACCAAGTGCGGATCATTGCGGGCTTGACCCGACCCAATCACAAAAGCCCTTCCTTTGCCATTGCTTCCACCATTACTGCCACTTCCATTACCTCCATTGTTGTCTTTCTGTTTCAGCTTGGGACAATCTTTCCTGAAATGACCTTCCTGCCCACAATCGTAACATCCCTTCGTCGTCATTGGTGGTTTAGGAGCACCCGTTGCCGCAAGGTCTCCTCTACACTCCTTCGCCTGGTGACCCATCTTTCCGCATCTCTGACATGATGATAGTTGCACCTATTACACTTCGGATTTTTCCCAGCATATCCGCTCGAACCCTGCCCGCTATCGTTGTTATTGTTGTTGTGACTTTGATTGTTAAAGCTCCGAGTGAATTCGGGCTTACGGTAGTGTTGTTGCGGTGGGAGGTTCGAGAACGAGGATCTGGTGTTGTCAAACTTCCTCTTTCCGCTGCTCGGGTTGCTGTTGCTGTTGTTGTCATTACTCGGGTTGTCACGGGCCTTAGTGGTTGAACCCCTAGGTGGTAACGCACCTTGGGTCACAGCCTGATTCGTCAGTTTGTGTGCTAAACGGATCGCTTGTTGAATCGTGGCAGGTCTGGAAGAAGTCACCATGCCCTGAATCTGCGGTGCTAACCCATCAATGTACATTTCAATCCTCTTACTTGGCGGATCCACCATCCGCGGACACATCACAGTCAACTCGTGAGAACGGGTGGTGTAGGCTTCAATTTCTGAGCCCACCATCTTCAGTGACCAAAATTCCGACTCTAACTTTGAAATCTCTTCTCTCGGACAGTACTCCTCTCGCATCATGTTTTTGAACTCCTCCCAGTTCATTGCGTTAGCCAGTTCCAATCCAAGGATCTGCACGTTCGAATTCCACCAAGTGAGGGCAGAATCCTCAAGTGTTCCAGCAGCGAATTTGACCCTACTGGCAGGGGGACAATTGCACATCTCAAATGCCGACTCGGCCTTCTCAGCCCAACGTAGGAAGCCTATAGCTCCCTCAGTGCCCTTAAACGTACTGGGCTTGCAGTCAAGGTAGTTCTTGAAGGTACACGTACCACTTGGACCTCCAGCTTAATTCTGAACGTGTGCGGCTAAAGCGGCCGCTGCATGGTCGTTCAGCAGAGTTTGGAGTTTAGCTGCAGTCAAGTTGATGCTACCACGTCCACGTCCAGCGTTTCTTCCAGCCATTTCCTAGAATCACAGTATAAAATGTTAAACATGAATTTTTCTTTCATATACAACACACCATACATGTAATAAAAAGATAGGTAAGAAAGAAATAAGAAACAACATCACATCACAACCACATATTAATCTAAATAATAATTCATGATTAAAACCATTGTATTCGTTACAAAGTATTTCCAATCAATCCTTAAAATCATAGAAAATAATAGTTCGGATGGAGACAACCCCTCCATCTAAGTGTCATCATCACTAGATGTCATCGTCTGAGGACACCTCTGAGTGTGCCTCCTCCTCAGCCAGTTCTTCCTCCGGTTCCTCTTCGGGTTCCTCCTCAGGATCTTCCTCGGGATCTTCTTCAGGCTCCTCTTCGGGATCTTCTTCAGGTTCGGCTTCAGGCTCCGCCTCAGGCTCGGCCTCAGGTTCGGCTGCGTTCTGAGCCAGTTGCATTTGTAAGACATCGCAACGCTCTAGAGCTATCTCGGTTCGGGTCCTTGCTACCTGGAGTTGCTCTTGCAAGTCTATCATCTCGGCTTGCATCTTCCTCATAATCTTCATTTGTTGATCACTAGCTTCTTGCATTTCCTTCATTGCCGCTGCCATGCGGGCAATCTCCTCCTTAGTCTCGGTTCTGTCTTTTAACAGTCCGGAAACGTTCGCTCTCGTATAGCGCATGTAACCCACGTCACGCTCCAAGCATGAAACAACAGCTGCGAGAACTCGCTCTACAGGTTCGGTTATGGGTGGTAGGGTGTTGGGATAAGTAGGATGGTTCGGGTGAGATAACGGGGGAACTTGTTCGCGATAGACCATACGTCTGATCATGTTAGGGTACCAATCCCAGCTAACGTCGTTTTCGTATATGCCTCCGGATAGGCGGTACCTCTTCGGTGCGGGAGCTTCGAGTTCCGGGACTACACGGGGTGGCGATGCGGTGGGTAACTGCGGTTCCTTCCCGTGAGCATGCGTCATCGAATCGGATGATGATGAGGGTGGCGTCGACATTCCTACAGGTAAGCCGTGTATGCGCGCGCGTATGAGTGAAAGAGGTAAAGAGATAAGATTACAAGACTACACAAACCTATGCAGTGCGTATCATTATAACTAATGGGTCGTCGCGGTTATAGTCTAGTATGCATGCAGCTTCTAGTTCGCTATAACCAATGGCTCTGATACCAATCTGTCACACCCTCAAAATCCACTAACGGAGTTTTACCGTCAGAGGTTGTGAACTAACAGGATCGGAATCATCAGTTATAGTCAAACAATAAAATAAAGTTTCAAAACCATGAAAACGTTTACGAGTAATTAAATGCGGAAGCGTAAAACCATAGAAAACAATGTTACGTCACGCAGGACGATTTAAAACCAATGATAACAGTTAAAAGTAAGTTTATATAGTTAAAAGTTTTTCAAGCAATGCATGTTCCTAAACCGCACGCCCGCCTCGACTACCTGAGAATAACATACTAAAAGTGTCAACACAAGGTTGGTGAGTTCACAAGTTTAAATAAAAATAAAGCGATTAGCATTTGCGTTCAGCGTGTTGCGTTAAGCGTTTTGCGTTACAGCGTTTTGCGTTACAGCGTTTTGCGTTACCAGATAGTGTTATGTAATTATATATCTATAGGTAGCTAGCCTATAAAGCAAGTATTACTAAGTGTTCGACACCGAAGCTGACTGTTTATCAAGTGCCTTGTCACCAGGTCATCCAGACCATGGTACGTGTTAGCCAAAATTACACCCGCTCGACCTCCAGTCGAGTTTAGCGTTGGGTGGGGTTTGTCAAACCCAGTAGTACTACTCAACAGTGACTCGCTATTCCAAATATTAACCGGTTCGATGTGTAGGACTTCAATTGTTTCGTTTTCCACTTAGCCTTTACAAGTGATATATAATTTACTAACAAAATCCTAAATGCGTTTATCGGAGTATGTTATCTCCCCCAAGTGAAAAGCGTTTAAAACAGTTTAAAAGGGGTAAGCGAAACTCACTGTTTGCGAAGAATTTCCCAAATTAAATCACCAAGATGCGCGTTACAGAAAAACTCTCTCTAGCGTTCTAAAACAACAAAGAGATTTTTCTAAGTGTCGGAATATTATCGAGTCTCTAGACCCGGCACATAATACCTATGCACATAACATGTTTCGTGTTTCGTTTGTGAATCGTGTGTGACTTTAACAAGTGTATTTGTGACACATTACATGTGTAAGCAATCATATACGTGTCATGTATTCATAAAGTACATCACTAGCAATTATTCCCCGTAAGGGCATTTTGGTCAAATCATGACAATTAACTAGCCATTATTCCCCAGAAGGGCAATTTGGTCAAATTATGACAATCAATTAGCAGTTATTCCCCGCAAGGGCATTTTAGTCAAAACACGACAATTATCTTGCAATCATTCCCCTCAAGGGCAATTTGGTCAAAACACGATAATAAATTAGCAAGTATCATATTTCATGCATTTTCACAAAACTCAGCAGCTAGTTTCACCGAGACAGAAATTCTACTTAAAAGATTGTACAATTCCACCGATCATAGAATCTCAATTAATTTACCAAAAATCATCACAGAAGCATATATGTCTTAGGTTTCCAGAACATATTTTATTATATTTTTATTCCACATAGTATTCTCACAATCATCAAATCATTACAGCAAACTCATAACAGTCAAATTCATGCGCAACAGAATGTTATTTGCAATTACCGTTAAACAAAAAATCCAATAAATGCAAGACCACTTGGGTTAGGTTCCTAACTCAATGAGTCAACTTCCAGAAGTGGAACCAACCCAATTGGTCTCGTAGTTCATGAGATATAACATTTACAAAACAACCTAACAGCAGGTCTAACAGCTCAGCTTTGCACAATGTTTTTGTAAAATCATAAAAGTTAACCTTTACATGTCCAAAAATTACAAATTTATACTCTATAGAAACTAGACTAAACCTAGTTTACTGTAGTACCAATAATCTCAACCAATTTTCACATTTACACTTCGTTACAGTCACTTAAACATCAAATACACATTCTGTCCAGAAACTGTTTGCATCCAAACTCAACATATTAACAACCTATGAACTATCATGCATTCATATAACACTCTAGACTCCATAAACATCATCCATGCACATCAATTACCCATTACATACATGATTAGGGTTTTTGTGTCCTTAACTGGAAGGGTTTCATTATCTCCTAAAAATGACTACTTCAAATGACTTGGAAGTTCCTTCAATTTAACCATTGGTGGACACTCCAAATATTGCTTTGTGTCCTAATTGATCTCCGTTGGCAAGCTCTCAAATTGATGTGTCCATGGTGGCCTTCCCTCTTGCATTGCTAATACATCCTGTTTTTGTTCTTCCATCCCCAAAGCACGCACGTGTACCTGTTCAGAATCATCACAAATACAAGCTTCCACACAATCTTCATCATATTCATGAGGAATACATTGGTCCACCACATCTGCCATAAAACATTCTTCACCACTCAAAGAATTAGCAACGTTAGTAAAAACATTAAGGTGCATTTTTCGATTACCAAACGCCATGTCAACGGTACCAAATCTATAATCAATGATTGCCTGAGCAGTGTTCATAAATGGTCGACCCAAGATAACATTTTGTTGTTGACTTGGGTTACCTGATGAATAATCTAACACCAAAAAATCCACATGATAGTAAAAATCCTCCATTTTTACAATTACATCCCGCACGATTCCACGGGAAAGTTTATGAGACAAACCCGCCAATACAACCGTGGTCTCAACACGTTTCAAAGGACCAAAGTCATATTGGTCATATAAACCCCCCGGAAGAATGCTTACTCCGGCCCCAAGATCTAGTAACGCCCTAGACATTTGAAAGTCGCCTACTTGTATATTAATTAAGGGTGTTCCCGGATCTTGAAGCTTAGGAGGAAGATTTTATTTAAAAACCGCTCTTACCCGCTCAGTTAAATCCACTCGTTTAGGCACTTTTTGTTGCCTCTTTTGAGTGCATAATTCTTTTAAAAACTTAGCATACACGGGCACTTGTTTGATTGCCTCAAGTAGAGGTAAATTCACTTTTACCTGTTTAAACACTTCACATCTCCTCCTTTTGAGGACCCCTTTTAACAATTACATTTTTCTTACCCGGGTCAAGCAAATCCAAAGGAAATGGAACCGCATTTGGTTCGACTTCCTTATTTTTATCTTTTAAATTTGAAGTTTGACCCATATTTTGTAACGGTTTTTCAAGAGTGACATGTTTAGTGGGTTTATTGGTTTAATTTCATCATCACTTTCATTACCCGTAATGTCCTCGACTTCCCCATCAACCACACCAGGTGATAAATCAGTTTTGTACTATTTACCACTTCTTAACACACTAACATGATTTATAGGAACGTTACGAGATAAACTATGGGACGAGTTTACCTAAGTGTCGCTTGGAAGTTGGCCTTTATTTTTCTTCAATTCTGACACTTCAGTTGCGATTTGACTCATTTAAGTGGTCAACGATTGGATGGCCTTGTCGTGAACATCATCTTTTTGCATTCGGGCTTCATCAAGTTGATTTCCATGTTGCATGTCTTGTTGCATCAACTTCAACTTGTCCATAACTTCATTTCCACTTGATGAACTTTGACCCGCGGACCCACTTTGACCGCCACCTCATTGAACTTGAAACCCTTGATTATTCACGCCATGAAAATTACCTTGGTTATTATATTGTTGGCGAGGAACATAATTGCCTCGATTTCCTTGAAAATTCGGGTTAGATTGAGTAGCCAGTTTTCCGTAGCGAAAATTTGGGTGATTTCTTAACCCGGGGTGGTAAGTGTTGGAATTCATATTGTAATTCCTACCACTTCCCCCTTGAAGTGCATTCACCCCTTCTACTTGTACTTGACCTACCGCACATACCTCCGATGCATGACCCAACTCGTTACAATTCATACATACGTCAATTACTTGATTAGTGGTTAGTATCCCTCCTTATTCCACGGCTTGTACTTGTGGTATTCTAATCGTCGGCCTTGCTCTTCTTTGGTTTTAGCCTTTCTCTTCGATGTAACCACCATTTGTTCCAAATATGCCCAATCATCTTGTTCATAATTAGTACCAAATGTAACATTTGTGATCGACCTCAAATCCCGTTCATCCTCCATACTCAACCCATCATGAAATGCATTCAACAATTCCCAAAGAGCAATACCTTGATGGGGACAATTCTTGATCATCACATTAAACCTCTCAAATTCTTCATGAAACATTTCACCCGATTGTTGTTGGAAGGTCTCAAACTCCTCCTTGCATCATTGGTCTTTTGGGACGTGTAAAATTCTTCCAAAAATCTTTGTTGCATTTCAGCCCAAGTATAAATGAATGCTGAAGGCAAAGTGTAAAACCATCTCTTTGCCTTGTCTTCCAACAAAAATTGACATAAGACCAACTTAACCTCATCCGATGTAAAACCTTGACCCCCAATCATGTTGCAAATGGGGTTATATGCATCCAAGTGAAAGTAAGGTTCCTCAGTTGCTAGACCCTTATACATCGGGAGACTTTGAAGAGAATTGGTTCTAACTTCAAATGTCCTCCCTTGTTGTTTGTGAGGAATAACGACCGGAGATGGATTATTAGTATTTCTCTTGCATGACTTCTTGGTACCCCCATTGGTACTCTTGGTTGACCCATTTGCCTATAAACGGGCCTTGGGGGTTCAAATTGTTGAAACTGTGGTTGTGGCATTTGTTGTTGAAATTGTTGATCTTATTGTTGCCCTTGTGGATGCACTTGCGGTTAAGCTTGTTGTTATTGAATAATCGGTGGTGGTTGAACAACAACCGGTGGTTGTTGTTGAGCTTGCTGTTGAACAACCGGTGGTGGTTGTCTATTAAGCTCTTGCACCTGTTCCGGTTGTTGCCATTTACCATAAGCAAAATTTCCCGGACTTACCCGCTGACTTCCATCACCTCCCGCGTAGTAACCTTCCACTTCATACCCCTCAAATTCATTACCAAACCCATATCCGTAATTGTCACCTTGTGTTCTTGAATGTTGCATGAAAGGTGGGGGTTGATGATGGTAGCTTGATTGTGGTTGTTGAAAGGTTGGTTGTTGGTTTTGTTGAGATGATGATGCACCAAAGGTAGGAAAAAGGTTGGAAATAGATGGCAATGTTGATCATGTTGAGTAGGTGTATTGAGCAGTGATTGGTTCGGTTGTGTGAGTTGAGTTCAATTCACTTTATGAAGTAGGTATGGTAGTAGTGATCGGTGGAGGTGGAATAGGTGGAGGTGTGGAAGGTTATGTTTGACCCGAAGTGGGAATTGGTGATTCCATGGTGCTGTTCGATGCAGTTGGAGAACCAAGAAGTTTGTTCTCCCTAAGTAGAACTTGGTTTCTCCGAAGTGTTCTGTAAATCTCAGGATCGATAACTAGTGGTGATGACCTGTTAGAGCCTCTAGTATGCATACACCTATAGGTACCTGCACACTAACACAACCAGCATAAACCTGAAAATAACAAATAAAAACTACAAAAGCTAACACACGTTGTGCACTACTCCCCGATAATGGCGCCAAAATTTTACGTGAGGTCGAAGACTCACTCAAAAATAAACCGATTATAACTAATTAGATAGCGGTAAGCGGGTGTCGAAAACAAGGAGTTTGTGAAAAATGTGTTACTAAGTAGCTACGAAATTTATCTATATTAAACTAAGTGCAAAAAGTAATTTCAATGATTTGTTTGTTTGATTTGAATAGTGATATGGTCCAAAGTATACACATTATTATATAAATATTTCCTACATTTTTAAATACTTTAAGTTAGATTTTTGTTGAACATTACTCAAGTGGCTCATATTTATATATTAATATTTTAATACACTTATTTTACATATCTCATTTACAATTAAAGTTGATGATAGAAAATTAAACGAATTGCTTTTATATGAATTTTGTATCTTAGAATTTTATGAATTTATATATGTTTCTATTGGTTCGTACATCTCAAAGTTAAAAGGTGGAAATATTTATGTTTTGTTGGTTTTCCTTCACAGAGTTATCAAGAAAAAAGAAAGCTAAGGGTCAACATTATTATAATGTGATGAAAATGGACAGTTGACCACTAATTAGATTGTTCAAAGTTTTGGCATTTGGATGTGGCGCACGTGAATAGAAGGAGTGGTCAAATAAATTGGTTGAGGTCATAAATAAATTAATTGTAATGGGCCTTTACATAAATTATTTGGGCTGTAATATTGGAGGGTTCTAGACCTTTTTGACGTAAATAAAAAGAGGAGCGAGCAGAAGCATTGGGACAGAGAGACGGAGAGACGAATCAGAGAGCAGCAGAGAGGGGTTGCCCCTGTTGTTCATCGAAAGGACAAGAAGGAAAAAGAATTGAGCACATTGGTTCGAGCAAAGAACGTTCGGGTTCAACACCTACTCTATCAAACATTATTATTAGTCGGTTTGAATTTATAGTTTTCTTTATGAATTCATTATTTGAACCTTATTTATTTGGTTTGTTCTTGAGTATGGTTGTTGGCTAAACCCATTAGACTGCCTAGGCTTGTGATGAACCATTGTTTGAAGTTTTATTTTATTTGGAATTTGCTTTTCGTTATGGTTTTATGATTCAGTAAATTGTTTGGTTTATTTGATTGATGCGTATGTGTACTTGGTTTTGGTTGTTCTAGTTTTATTATTCCACAAAATTCTTGGTGATTGTTTCATATTATAGGATTTTGTTAGGTCATCTACTATGTGTTTTTGACTAGTTTATGATTGAATTCGAATAAGATCATAGGAATAATAATATTAGTCAAACGAATAAAAGTGTGCTGCTAACCTAGAAAGCTGTAAGGTGATAGGTTATTGCTAGATCTTTGTTGATTGAGATTTCTAGATTTAGTTCTTCGTAAGGAGTCCGTCTAGGTTTGATTAATTAATATTGTCTAGCGAGTCAATTAAGTTCGTCAAATTACCTTTGATTTCCGCGCTGTAAGGTAGGTTTTCACTATAAAGGTACTCTATCATAAATAATTAAATAACCGTAAGGAAGTTTAATTCATAAAATTGGTGAGTCTTAAAACTTGTTAGAAATCCATAGGCGTCTTCTTGAAGTGTCAAGGGTCCTTTTCGGGTTTTCTTTTAAGTGTCTATTTTTCGATCCCAGTTCCATAACTATTATTTTCCAACTATTTGATAAATGAAACTTTGGGGATTCTAGCCTAGGTGGTTTTTGCATCGTCATATGATTTAAACTCATAAAAATATTCTTTTCGTTTTTTACTTGTTTTTTATTAATTAGATTTTAATATTAGTTTAATTAATAGTATTATAATAACACCCCCCCTTAATATATAAAATAAATAGTCGCGTCAGTTAGTAAAGTCTAATTTAGCTAGTTACGTAATTTAAAGAGTCTTGTGGGTTCAATATCCGGACTTACTTAGCTGTACTAGAGTCGACCGGTTCACTTGCCGGTTAGTAGTTTTAGTTAAGTTAAGAGTCTAGAATTATTACTTAGTGTCTAGATTAGCATATTTTTAGTTAATGATAATTAGACTATTTTTAGCACATCAAATAGCAAAAACGAACTAAAACACATAACCGAGTTTTAAACCAATATGAGAAAATATGCCTTCCCTCGGTTTCCGGTTTCTACAAATGCCAAATAAATGTTTAACTGAGATGAACGATAAAGATATAGTTCGTGATTATGCAACGATTGTGATATTTGAAGACTAAGTACTTGGATTGTAAATTCAAGGTAATCACTCAAATATCAATTAGATTATCTAACCCCGAATCCCTCTCGATTAATCTCGATTGCTTACAGAACCAAGAACTGACGGCTTAGAACAAGAACTCAATAAACTAACAATCTAACAATCAATTCATGACACCATAATAATGAAATCAATAAGATCAAACTATTATCTCAGATATTGCATAAACATTCAATCAGCATTCATAAATAAACCTTACAATCCGAGGGAAAACACAATGAGAATTAGCCAATCATCATTAGGTTCATCATCCTTTCGATTAAAGTAATCATACGAATCACAAAACCCAACTAATGATTACCAATACCAAAATATTGTTCTTGCACTCCCAAATTCGTCCCTAGGGTATTCTAGATTAAAAAGTAAATGAAAAGCCCAACAAAAACGACATAAAACAAAGAAAATCCGTCAGTTACAAATACCGGACCGTGGCCCACGGTCCAGACCTTGGGTCACAGTCCCCTCCACGGTGAAGATAGAACCCACGGTGGGCTTCAACTACAACCTTCATTTTTCATGTATTTTCACATCTCTCGAATCTCCGGTTCCTACGGTTTCCTCGTTATACACCATAATAGCTCCAGAACCTCCTTTTAACCTGCAATTAACCACAAAACAGTAGTTATCCATTTCCACGAAATTAACACTTAATGCATGGATTTTTATATCGATTAAGCACACTTACGGGCAATGTTGTAAAGGTCGGATTGCAAGGCCTTGGAATCGGCGATTCCAAGGTCCTCGAACATCAACCTTGCCGTCTTTTCCCAACCCGGCCACCCTTACTCGCCAAGGTCCAACTCGGTCAAAAGTCGGAGTACTCGGGATTACTCGGCCTCCAAGGTCAACTCGGCCACAATTTTTTTTAATTTCTAGTTTTTAGTAAAAAAATTAATAATAACAAAAAAAACATGAATTTTTGGAATTATGTTTTTTTTTCCTTATGAATTATGCTTATTTTGACTTGAATTATGCTTATTTTGACATATATATAATATCTAATAATTATTTTAAGTTATATTTATCATGTCCGAGTACTCACCGAGTACCTAGCGAGTTTTACAACATTGCTTACGGGTCATCCTCCGATGCACCCGTCAACGGTTTGCCATGAAACTTAAACATAGCGTAGATCGAGTCTAGATAAATCATAAAGTTGCAAACTTGATGATTAAAATGGACTTAACGAACTTATGGTTATGAGCGGCTCATAAAGAAACCCTAGATCTAGTTTTGAACGTTTTACCATAAAGGTTCAAGCTTTATGGCTACACGGGTCAAGTTTTGGCCGAAAACGGTTAAGGAAACGTTTATGGGTTAATACCGAACCATAATGGGATGTTAAGGTCGTGTAATGAAATGATAATAATGGTAAAAAGGACCAAACCGCATAGCTCGGTTGAATATAAATGCCAAATCGAATACAATAGGCATGCTCGAATAGAAAGGACGACTCGAATACATTAAGGACGTTAGATTACATGTTAAACTCACGTACATATATACATTCGATTACACCAAGGAAACTCGAATACATACAAGTAATTGTATACAATATACATATCCGAATACTTAATGTGATTCAAATACATTATACCTGTATCCGATTGCATGATGTAACTCGAGTATATACATATATATACGATAGTGTACATTGAAAGACTCAACTACAATAAAGGGAAAGAAATAAAGAAAGATTAACCAAGGATTGGAATAATTGACTTCAAAAGAAATAAAAGAATACTAAAGAAATTGAATACCCTGCACTTGAATACATTGATGTTTAAGGATAAATATTCTAAGTAGATTGTATTCTAACATAAGGCCATTAGAATAGACCAGACTTAGTCATTTTGGCTGAAACTTGAATAATGTGAATAGGACAAGTATTGATACGTGTAATTAATATAAAGTTAGTATAGCTTACTTAAAGAAAGAGATAACGATTAATGGAGAGCGTAACAAGATCCAGGTGAGTTTCTAGCCCCATTCCTTGTTATGTTTTCGGGTCTGTGAGCATACTCGATGTGATTAGTTAATACACTTACCTTGAGTGGTAAGTGTATGCCTTATATGGTTTATGTATGAATGAATGCTTGACAGTGCGTGAACGATCTTCGGATATCGCATGTAACGCCAAGTGATCGTTTAAAGATATGATTGTTATATATATGATTTATGAATGATGTATGGATGTATGAAATTTATTAGTATGAAGGTACAGAAAGGTATGGTATGGAAGGTATGGTTAGAGAGGGAACATACCCTAACAATATCTGCGAATGAAGGGAACAGACCCAAATAATATCTATGAATGAAGGGAACATACCCTAATAATATCTGCGAATGAAGGGAACAGACCCTAATAATATCTGCAAATATAGGGAACGGACCCTAATAATATCTGCGAATGTAGGGAACATACCCTAACAATATCTGCGAATGTTATAGGACGAGGTGTATGTATATATGTATGTATAAAAAGAAAGAATGATTTTATGAACGTATGAAGAAAGGTAAAAAGCTAAGTATGTTATATGTACCTTCGGGTGCGTATATAAGTAAGTGTATGGACGTATTGTATGTTACTTGTATTAACTAGAACTCACTCAGCGTAGCTGACTTTTAGTATGTACATAGGTGAGTAGAATGATGCAACTAGCTTGAGCGGGGCACATAGCAGATGAATAAGAGGATGGCATCCGAAGACTCATGATGTTTTATGATTAATGTTTTTAAATTGAAAGACAAGGACGTTTAATTAAGACAAGTTTATGAATTGTTATGAATGCTTAATAAAAGTTTTATATTCCGCGTAAAGTTTTAATTAAATATGATATTTAAGAACTGTGTTTATGAGTAAATCCAACGTTCAAAGTAGGGCACCGGTAACGGGGCCTTACAATAACAAATTTGACGATAAATCTATTTGCATTCTCAAAATTTTAAAAATACTTAGATTAATCATTTTTGACCCATAACGAATTTTGACCCAAACATAGTTAACTTGTACCAAACAATCTATTTACCATTTTTTGACTGTAAAAACGAAATTTAAGTTCCATAAAACCCGGAATAATCCCTGATAAAAAAACCAACAAATTAAATATAATAAACTTTGTTATATAGAAATTGATTGGTATATATTTACTAAATTAACCAAAAAAATATATAGTTTACCAAATTCACTGAAAAAATAAATTAATAGATTTAAAGCATATATTTATAATTTATAACTTTATATGACAATTTACAACAATAATAATAACAGATAAATTGATTGATTTAAAAAAATGGATCAACTTCTAGGCATATATTTATGATTTAATAATTAAAAAAAGTACTTTGTAAAATGAAAGCATGTTTGAGTTTTGTTTTTCTTTATAATCTTCAACAGTATACATTGTAAAATATGTTAATGATAACATTTGAAATTATATTATTTTCAATCCTTAACAAACATGATTTCTTGTTAATTTGTGGATTTCACAAAGTATTTTGGAATATTTAGTAAAATAATATGTTAATATTTATTTTTATAAAAATGTATAAATATAATATAAATAAAATGTAAAAGGAAATTGAATATGGACATACACTAGGGTCAATTAAGATCTTAGTTTTGGAGGGAAAAATTTTGTGAGGTTTAACCATAAACTGACACGTGTCACAATTATTTTACTTTATTAGAATATAGCTTTAGAGCCCGTTTAACACACGGGATGATCTAAATAATTAAATTACAAATAAATCAATACATGATGTATTTAAAAAATGTATTACATCTATGCTTGTATCATTATACATAAGTTGATTTTATATCATAAAATGATTTTTTTCAAAAAAAAAAAATGTACTTAATAAAATAATAATGCACTTGCAAAAACATACCCACCATCGATTGAAAATTTATTCTCGATATCATATATGCATAATTGAAAGAAATTTGGTTATGAATCAATTTCTGAGAATACTTCTCATGTAATAATAGTTTTGAGCTACACCATGAAAAATTTTTAGATAAGTTTGAGGGGTTTCTCGACTTTGTCAATTGACAAAAAAATAGAAGGTTAACTTGTTCAATTTTGTGAATGTTTTACTTCACTTGAGCATAATTTTATACGACATGCCTCACATACAGCATTCCGATCACTATTCAAGGAAATTCAATGCTAACACAAATGTTTATAATTTGATAAAAGTTAGAAGTATTGATAGACCTGAATGTGGCATGTCAGAAGTGTTTTCTTAAAAAACCCAAAGCAATTCTTGATAATAAAAACCCAAGAAACTAAATATGATAAAGACCTAGAGGTGGCATGTCGGAAGTGTTTTCTTAAAAACCCTAAGCAATCCTTGATATAAAAACCGAAGAAACTAAATATGATAAACTTTATTATATTGAAAGTGATTGTTATATATTATCCTTACAATTTAACACATATATGTATAGTTTACTAAATTATTTAAAAAAAATAAATATATTGATTTAAATCATATATGTATAATTAATAAATTTATATGACTATGTACAAAAAAAAATAGATAAATGATTTATTTTCAAAAAAATGAATCAACTGTTAAGCACATATTTAAAATTTAATGATTAAAAAATTAATTCGTAAATTGAAAGCATATTAGAGTTTTTTTAATTTACAATCTTTAACAATATACATAGTATAATATGTTAATGATAACATTTAAAAATATATTATTTTTAATATTTAACATAGTTTGTCGTTGATTTTTGGATTTTACCAAGTATGTTGTGAAATATATTATAACAATATATAGTAGTATAATATGTAAATATTTATTTTTATAAAAGTGTATAGATATAATATAAATAGAGTTTAAAGAAAAGTAAATAATTATTGATCTATGATATATATTAGTTTTGGAGGAAAATAATGTGAGGATTAACCATAAATCGACATGTGGTAGTAGACGTAGATGTTGAGGTAGATTTTTACTTTTTAGTCCAATTCAAAAATATAATAATGAACTATTTCTATTCAATGTGGACCGATATTTAAGGGGGTAGGGGGTGGTCACAGCAAACGGATAGCGGGTATAAAATGCCGCTCGTCTACACCGATGTGGTCATGCGTTAACATATAACATATTCATATTTGGATTCTTACCTGAACTCTACTATATTACAGGTGAACGTATCTTGCTTTATGATTTATAAACTTTTGGTGAAAATTCATTAGAGATATCAATATATTCAACTAAAATCTCATCACACTCAAATTCATATATAAACTGTCTCACTCTCATTATAATTATTTAAGAGTTCATTTTTATTTAAGTTATAATCAAACCCTTCAAATCCATCACAATATTCTCCATTTTCATCGGTTAATAAACACAAGATTTAAAATTTTTAGAATCATTGTCACTTGAATTATTAAGATTGACTTGATCAATGACATTTGGCATAAATGGTGTAAAACTGACATCTGTTTCGAAATGCTAGTAATGTTCTTATTAACAGAATCGTTTATACCACCGATCAGTGCTGCCATGGAATTGGAACTTGTAACTACTACAAGCATACCTGTCAGCGTATATATAACCTTTGCTATGAGCATACACGAAGCTAATAAATGATGAGCTGACTCCTGCATATACCCACAACAAGGACATAACCCATCTGATAATTAAGCCCACACCCCTAATTAACCATTAATGCATCCTTTGTTAAATTGACTTTGAATGGAGCCCATGTGCCCATTTGTTGAAGCTTATAGTTAATCATAACTTCTCCACTAGACACCATACCAACATAATTAATTCTAATGATAATGGTTGAAAACTACTTAATGAGGCCACATCAAGCATATATCTCTCTCACCTACGTTGGAAAGACAACTAGTTAGAATCCCGATTAGAGCCATTTGTTCCTTTATTAGAATCTCGATTCAATATATTCTCAATGAGAACAAGATGATTTAAAGCTAGCTATTAATATGGGTCGATCAGGGATCTGAAAACCCCGGTTATTTTTTGTATTGCCCCAAGATGATTTCATATCAACTATTGTATTTAGCATGCTTAAAAAGTTCGTTTTGAAAGTGTTATAATCGCGATCTAAGTTATTAATCTGTAGTTCTTAGTGATTATCAATCACTATGGATACACATTCCCTACATTAATTTCAACTAATGGCAATATTAGACGAGAGCAAATTAATTATATACCAAAAACAGTCTTTGAAGTTAGAAGGGTATCTGTCTCGAGTATCATCTCAACAAACTTTGGTAGCCGAAAATATAGCTAGAACAAGAAAATTAACGAGTTTGGCTTGCGTCATGTTTATTTGAATGGTTTGATAATTTTTATGAATGGCATTGAAAGTTCAAAATAAAAACAAAACAAAAGAAGTTATGTCTCATCAAATTGTTGAAAAACTTTACCAAGAACACATTTTACCATGAGATTATCTAGCTCATTTGCATCAACGGATAAATCAAATATCAAATGTGCCTTTAATAATGCAAAGGCGAACAAGAATGAATTAAGAAAGATATTCCAACTCACTTAGCCAACCAAACTAGGTGTTCCATCAAACAAACATGACTTTTGACCCAACTTTTGCATTGTGTGTATAAAATTAATAAAACTTATTTAACAAAAAAAAAGATATATTTTTAAATGACCCATGTGGGTTGGGAGCCAATCTAAATTATAAAATGGGACTCCTCAAAAAATTGCTTTACCTTCTTAATTGTATGTACACCTTTCAACTATAAAACAAAACACAAATATGAATTATTGGTTTATGGCCTCACCGAACAAGAGTTTTTGTTTTGTACTTTGGACCCCTCAAACACCAATCCCACCCTATGTAACGTATATTACTGCAACTCTTTTGTTGAAGTTTCTACATCAATGCGGACTAAAATAATCTTCATATTGTCTTGATGTAATAAATCCAATGATTCATGTTCAACCTCCAATGCAAGAACCATAAAGAAAAAACCTTATAAAACATAACATTTGAGTTATTTATCATGATTTACAATGTCTAAGAGATTTTGCTTTGTACCATTTTGAAAAATATACGATTATAAACATTATATTGTACAAATATAAACGTATCATGAAACTGAAGCATATAATTGATATCCCATAAAGGCTTTGGGAAGGGATGCCGAAAATGGATATGTGTTTGGTGAAATAAATTGTCAATGTTGATGAGTTGCATAAAGTAGGAGGGATTGAAGGTACATTTGCTCCTTTTGAAGGGCAATTGAGTAATTTACTTGTTTATATAATTATTTATATACCTCGTTGGATACACAACTATTGTTAAGTAAAAAACCATGAAAACCGCACAACCACCAGTGGCACGTAAAAATAGTAGCACATTGGGATTTACAAGTTAAAATATTGGATGCAAATGTGTTTTTGGGGTTCCTACTGTTTTCTTATTAAAATCGGTTATGTATCAAACGATTATATTTATAATGTATATATATGTATATATTATGATCCAAAAGGAGCCCTATGAGGGATCCCTTTTCTTCTCCTAGTGGATGAAGTTGAAGGAGGTGTGGGAGGTAAATGTCTTGTTGTGAGCCTTCACGCAATTCTTCTTCCACTCTTCTTGTTGATGATGATGATATCATTCTTGTTGTTGATGATGATATCTCCTCTACCATAAAGCTTGTGTTTCCATTTCTTTTTATTCCTACAACCTTTATTTAAAAAATTAATAAATAAACAAATAAATTAATCGACCTAAAAATAACATTAAATATATAACTTTTAAAATTTAGAAAGGTCCATGTCCATCAATCAAGATAGTGATCGCCATTAAGTTGTCATTAATGTTAGTTGTGTATATACATTGACAAAAAAGACGATGATCATACAAACACATGTTATTTATTTCATGAAAAGCTTTTGATCTGTAAAATTACATTTACATTTACATCAATTCACATTCACATTTTTGTAGCATCATCTTTACTTTAACAATAAAACTAACAAATAGATGATTAACACAGGATTTAAGTACATATAATATAATAGTGCCATTAGCCGTTCAAAAAATAATATAATAGTGTTAATGACATTATTTTGGTGGATGATTGGTTGGTTTATAATTTGTTTAATACGTAGATGATGAGCATGATGATGTCATGATAATATATGATACATCATACATGCCAATTCATATGATCATATGAGTGAGTTGTAATGTCAACACTATGAAGCAAAGGCGAAATATTAGGCATTAAATATTAAATAAATAATAGTAAAGTGTAATTAAGGAAGCAGATTAATAATGCTAACCTTACATCCCAACGAACAAATCGAAGAGCAATCCAACAGGCTTCTTCCACAAATTTCACAAATGTGAGAAACAGCTTTCCCTGATTTTGGCTGCGGTCGTTCGTTTATAAACAAAACCCTAGCGCTGTTGATCACGTATGTTTGAACTCCATCTATGTTCAACACTTTCCTCGATCTCAGAAACCCTCACCACGTCATGATATGATGATCCGTCTGATCTGCATTGTTATCGTCTCATCACGACATTGATCGCAATTTAATGAAAATAACCAAGTATATATAGGTTTTACATAGGAACAACAAAACATACAATAAGTTGTGCCGCTGCTAGCCCTTTTTAAATAGCAGCACTTAAGTTTTTTTTATAAAAAAAAAAACTAAATTCATAAATCTTGAAGTCATAACATTACTAAAAAACAGACAGTATTACTCAGACAGTAATATTCACCTGAATAACTTGATGATCTTTATGTTTGGTAGATCTACAATAGAAGCAAATGCATCTCCATTGCAATCCAGACAATACATGTTGCATTCACTTCGGGCGGCCACTCCATGTGTCCGGCAGACCGAGAAGAATGCCATTTCAAGAAGCTTCTCGAGCCATGGCGGTACCAATTGCTGCTGCATTCGCGAAAACACAAGAAAACCACATAGTAAACACACACATGTATACAATAATAAAAAAAACAATATTTCTAGTTATGAATTTACCATTATGAATGTGAATAAATGTGTAATGTTACAGAAGGTTTGTATATGCAGATCAGATGAATTTGCAGAAAGAGAAAAAGGGTATGTAGAGAGAGAAAGTAAGAGAGAGAGGATGAGAAGGAGGAGGTGAAAACTAAACTATTTTGAGCTTAAGATTCATCAACATAACAACTCCTGAGTTAAGTGACAAAAGCAAGCATTGTTTCACATGAATAAATATTATTCTGGTCCTTGTGTTATACTTGAATGAATCTTTTGGTCCTTGTGATGCATATTGAATTTAATTATTTTCTTTTAAACAAATTATTTTATATATGTCTACATTGTACATGACTATGACTAGTTTTAATAAATGCCCGATTGAATTTTAAAAACTGTAAGAGCCGAATTCGTGAATTGAGTAAATAAACAGAAAATTAACAAACAGTTTTATTACTCATACAATACAATACAAGAATCTGAAATACAATACAGAATCAAAGAAATAAACCAAATACAATACGAAAAAAAAATATAAACGGTTTGGCTGAGGATCGTGTTGAACACGGGGCCCTTAAAACAATATTTCGAGTCTCCGAAGAGAACTCGTTGTTTCCCAGGGTACAACAGCCGGAGCAGTAGTACTGCCAGAGTTAACCGTAAACCTGAAAAAGGTTCGAATAAAAGAAACCAGAAATGTAGAAGAAGAAGAAGTTGGAAAAACCTTGCAACAATGCTTGTGTTGTGTGTAAGGTTTGGTGTGTGTTGCAACTTAGTTTACCTCTCTATTTATAGTGGAAAAACAAGGCACAAGTTCTCCATCCCACCGATGTGGGATACACCACTATAGTATTTTCTTTCAAATACACACAATCACACATCGATATCTCATTCATCAATGTCTATTAGTGTGCATTTGTTGTGTAATAACAACCTACTAATGCACACGTAACAAATTTTCCAACAACCCCCCACATGAATGGAAATCGATTCTTCGAAGTAAGTTTCAGCAGTTGAGTATTGCCGGATAGGTAGGTGTTACCCTTTGAACCTTCCGTTGTGAAGCATACTTAGCCTCCTACCGGTTTGTAGTCGCGATGACTTTGAACAGACCCCATTTGTGTAGACGACAATATGCCTTCACACAATACTCTCCCTGGTTTGGTCAACCCCTCATTCTTGTGTCCGTTATGGTCATGGATCACGGTCCTGGTTCTGCGAGAGCTCTAGGAAATTGCGCATCCCCACAATTCCATTCGAAGCGACCACACTTCTCTCTAGCATAGGTGATTCCCATGAATCATTAAAAGCATCATGGTTATTTCACTTAACCTTAATATGCTTAACCTCTCCCAAATGTCACTGGTTTTAGGGTACTCCCCTAGAAGAAAGGACTAGGAAGTTCAAGACTCCCTTTGGTTTTGGGGTACTCCCCCACAGTGACTGCCTCTGGTCATATGATTAAGTTTGCCTATTGAACTTAGCTCTTTGGATCTCCAATCTGCTAAGTTAGGTTTCCCTCATACTTCCTTTATCGCGGGCTTTAGTCCCATTCCTCTCGACAACTTATAAAATTTATCCGTGCTTAAGCCTTTTGTTAACGGGTCTGCAATGTTATCTTCTGACCTCACATGGTCAATCGTGATAACACCCGTTGACAGTAGTTGTCGTATCGTGTTATGTCTACGTCTCATATGCCTTGATTTGCCATTATACATTGAACGTTGAGATCTACAAATTGCAGACTCACTGTCACAATGTATGCAAATTGCCGACAACGGGTTTGGCCATTGTGGAATGTCTTCCACGAATTGACGTAACCATTCTGCCTCTTCTCCAGATTTGTCTAAGGCAATGAATTCAGACTCCATTGTGGATCTAGCAATTACAGTTTGTTTGGATGATTTCCAAGATATTGCTGCCCCACCAAGTAGGAACACGTACCTACTTGTTGATTTGGAATCTTTCATATCTGAAATCCAGTTCGCATCAGTATACCCTTCGATCACAGCTGGATGGTTGGTATAATGCAAACCATAGTCTCTTGTGTATCTTATGTACCTAAGCATCCTTATAATAGCTTTCCAATGTTGAACACTTGGATTGCTAGTATATCTACTTAGCCTACTCACCGAGTATGCTAAATCGGGTCTCATACATGTCATGAGATACATTAGACTTCCAATGATTCTTGAATACTCTAATTGAGCAACCGGCTCAGCTCTATTTTTACATAGATGTAGAGTAGTGTCAACAGGAGAACGAGCCACTTGCTTGTCTTCCTTGTTGAATTTTTCAAGAATCTTGTCGACATAGTGTGCTTGACTCAAAGTAAGACCTTCTTTGGTTTTAATGATTTTTATTCCAAGAATAGTATCAACTAAACCCATGTCTTTCATGTCAAATCGTGCCTTTAACATGTCTTTTGTAGATTGAACCATTTTATCATTACTCCCAATGATAAGCATGTCATCCACATAAAGGCATAACATAACCTCCATTTGTATTTTTAACATAAACACATTTATTACACTCATTAATTTTGAAAGAATTGCCAATCATGACTTGGTCAAACTTTTGGTGCCATTGTTTTGGAGCTTGCTTCAAGCCATACAAAGACTTGATGAGTTTCCATACTTTACCCTTTTGTCCAGGGGCGGAGAAACCCTCAGGTTGCTCCATGTATATCTCTTCTTCCAAATCACCATTTAGAAAATTCGTTTTTACATCCATTTGGTGCACTTCCAAACTTCGTAAAGACGCGATTGCAAGCACCAACCTTATAGAGGTTATACGAGTTACAGGTGATTAAGTATCAAAATAGTCTAGACCTTCCTTTTGTCTAAAACCTTTGATCACTAGCCTCGCCTTGTATTTATCAATACTTCCATCGGCTTTCATCTTCTTTTTGAATATCCAACGATATCCAAGTGGTTTGCAACCAAATGGAAGATCTACCAATTCCCAAGTACGATTTTGTAAGATCGAATCAATTTCATTCTTGATTGCTTCTTTCCATTGAGGTCCTTCAGGTGAGGTCACCGCTTCATGGTAGGTATTAGGTTCACCTTCATTCATAAAGCTTACGAAGTCAGGACCAAAGGATTTTGCAACCTTTTGTCTTTTGCTTCGTCTTAAATCACCATCCTCAGTCTCGGGCCGTTCATGTGTTCCTTCATGAACCAAGTCGTCATTTTGTGTTGACGAGCTTGCACCTACATCATTCGCTCGTGATGATGAGGCCTCATGTGTGTGTCCTAACTTAGGAAACACGTGCTCAAAATACGAGATAGTATTGGGGCTCGCCTCCATGAAAGTGTTTACGTGTACATTTGGATTTTTGGATGCATGTACCAAAAACCGATGTGCACTACTATTGTGAGCATATCCAATGAAAATGCAATCAACAGTTTTGGGACCAATCCTAAGAGCCTTAGGAGGTGGTACGGTGACTTTAGCTAGGCACCCCCACACTTTCATGTATTTGTACGAAGGTTCTCTTCCCTTCCATAACTTGTAAGGAGTCTCGTTCCTATTCTTGAGAGGTATCTTATTTAAAAGATAATTTGCCATTAAAATGGCATCCCCCCACATGTCATGGCTCACCCTAGAACTAACCAACATGGCATTCATCATCTCTTTCAATGTACGGTTCTTTCGTTCCGCCATGCCATTTGATTGTGGAGAATATGGAGCGGTTAATTCATGTATTATGCCACTTTGTGCGCATAAATCCGCAAATGGTGAAACGTATTCACCTCCTCGATCGCTTCTCACACGTTTAATTTTCTTGTTAAGTTGTAACTTAACTTCATTTTTAAACAAGATAAAATTTTCTATTGCTTCATCTTTACTTTTAAGTAAATATACATAGCAATATTTTGAGCAATCATCAATAAACGTGATGAAATATTTGTTTTCCCCTCTTGTTGGGCACATTTTTAAATCGCACACATCGGTGTGAATTAAATCAAGTGTTTCGGTTATTCTTTCAACCGATTTGAAGGATGATCTTGTAAGTTTGGATTCAACACATGTTTCGCATTTCGAGTTTGTATCAATGTGGAATGTTGGTATGCTTTTTAATTTAATTAAACGACGAAGTGAATTGAAATTTACATGTCCTAATCTACCATGCCAAACATTTGAATTTAAAGACTCAATAATATAAACAGAAGTAGATGCCTTATTCATTTCATTTCCAATCACGGTTACATCAAGTTTAAACATACCATTGAGGGCATAGCCCTTACCAACATACATTCCACGCTTAGTCAAGACAAACTTGTCCGACTCAAACACTAAACGAAAACCAAACTTATTAAGCAACCAACCCGAAACCAAATTCTTACGAATTTCGGGCACATACAAAGTGTTTCTCAAAGTAAGCTCTTTTCCCGAAGTCATCTTCAAGATCACATTCCCTTCACCCTTGATGTCGGCCGTTGCTTGATTCCCCATAAACAACTTAGCATCACTAGCAGCCTCCTTAAAGGTGCTAAAGAGGGTCTTGTCACCACACACATGACGGGTCGCACCCGTATCAATGAACCATCCTTGCGGTTTGTCTCCCACAAGATTGATTTCTTCAATCATTGCCGAGAGCTCGGTGATCATTGCCACCAACGGTTCACCATTTTCATCCACCATATGCGCACGCTCACGCTTAGGCTTCTTGCGTTGGTTCGCTCGATGGCCATTCTCATTACAATTGTAACAAACACCTTGGAAGTTTGAAGATTGAGGTTTCTTTTTCACAACCTCCTTTTTCGGTCCAAGGTTCACCTTTCCCTTTTCCTTATCCATTTTACCCTTACCCTTATGCCCCCCCCCCCCTTAGAAGATTGTCCAAGTTCAACCATGTTGGCCTTAGCCATTGGCTCCACACGAGCTGATTTTTGAGCCGTTTTATTGTCTTCCTCAATTCGAAGACGAACAATTAATTCATCAATAGTCATCTCCTTTCGTTTGTGCTTAAGATAATTCTTAAACTCAACCCAACTAGGAGGCAACTTTTCAATTATGGCTGCAACTTGGAACGTTTCACTAAGTGTCATACCCTCGGCATGAATTTCATGAAGTATAACTTGTAGTTATTGGACTTGGGTGATCACAGTCTTGGAGTCAACCATTTTAAAGTCCAAAAAACGGGCCACAACAAATTTCTTTGTTCCCGCATCATCGGTTTTATACTTCTTGTCTAAAGACTCCCATAGTTCTTTGGCAGTCTTTATCCACGATAGACGTTATACAATGGATCCGCCAAACCTTTGAGCACTTAATTGCGACATAGAAATTCAGAGTGTTTCCAAGCGTCCAAAGCACTCACACTTTAGGCATCATCTTGGGCAGTGGGTATGGGGCTGTTTTATCCAAGAACTATGCTAAGTTCAAGGTTGTCAAGTAGAAAAACATTTTCTGCTGCCACCTCTTAAAGTTGACACCCGTGAACTTTTCGGGTTTTTTAGCATGGTTAGCCATTGTGGTCGCTCCCACATTGGCTGGGGTCAAATGGACATCAGGGGTAGCATTAGAAGTGTTTGGGGTTGGTCCTGTCATTCTTGCAATAGAAAACAGACCAAGTTAGTAACTTAGAAAAAAAATTCAGAAAATTCTGAAATTTGCGAGATAAATTTATCCCGTGCGAGATAGCTTTATCTCGTGCGAGATAACACTATCTTGTGCGAGATAGCCAAAACAGCCCAAAAAAGGAGCCTTTTCTGATTTCAGAATGCTAAACCAAGAACGAATCTGTCTAAGTCCAACTTTGAAGATCCAATTCTTGATTCTGAGACCAAAACAGAAAAGAAAAAACTGTTTTTAAAACATATACTATTTTGAAACAAAACTGGTTTGGATCAAAATAGAATAGTTTCTGAAAATTTAAACAAAGTTTTCATGATAAGCTATCTCGTGCTAGATAGCCAAAAACAGCCAAAAAAAAGGAGCCTTTTCTGATTTCAGAATGCTAAACCAAGAACGAATCTGTCTAAGTCCAACTTTGAAGATCCAATTCTTGATTCTGAGACCAAAACAGAAAGGAAAAAACTGTTTTTAAAACATATACTATTTTGAAACAAAACTGGTTTGGATCAAAACAGAATAGTTTCTGAAAATTTAAACAAAGTTTTCACAAAACGGTTTTAAAAATATTGTTTTAAGATTGTAAGAACCGAATTCGTGAATTGAGTAAATAAACTAAAAATTAACAAACAGTTTTATTACTCATACAATACAATACAAGAATCTGAAATACAATACAGAATCAAAGAAATAAACCAAATACAATACGAAAAAAAATGTAAACGGTTTGGCTGAGGATCGTGTTGAACATGGGGCCCTTAAAACAATATTTCGATTCTCCCAAGAGAACTCGTTGTTTCCCAGGGTACAACAGCCGGAGCAGTAGTACTGCCGGAGTTAACCGTAAACCTGAAAAAGGTTCGAATAAAAGAAACCAGAAATGTAAAAGAAGAAGAAGTTGGAAAAACCTTGCAAAAATGCTTGTGTTGTGTGTAAGGTTTGATGTGTGTTGCAACTTAGTTTACCTCTCTATTTATAGTGGAAAAACAAGGCACAAGTTCTCCATCCCACCGATGTGGGATACACCACTATAGTATTTTCTTTCAAATACACACAATCACACATCGATATCTCATTCATCAATGTCTATTAGTGTGCATTTGTTGTGTCATAACAACCTACTAATGCACACGTAACAAATTTTCCAACAAAAACATACGCTGAAAAGTCAATTAATTTGTTCTTTAGAATTATTACCAATCTAGAGTAGGAGGGACGGTAGTATTACCGGCACTAGAAGAGTTTTAATAGCCCAAAACACTTCTACAAATGGAGGAGTGGCAAAGACGTCATATTTGTTAAACTCGGGGAATTAAGGCTTTTGAAAGAGCACGTAGTAGGGTGAGAAAACAGGTCCTATCCGTCAAAATCAACTCCGACCCAGACTGGTCAATCGTAAAGGCAATGCCCAGGAGCTGGCATGTTGTTAATACTCGGTTAGGGTACTAGAATTTTTTGTTAGTATTGGAACCAGTTTGCGCAGTTTCTAAGACATTTTTGCTGAGCTAGACACAAAGTTTTGGTACTTGTAGGACACCCCCCCCCCCCGGAATCGACTCAATTGTATTATAAGTGGGTATGATAGGTTCGGGTTTGATGGGTAAGACATGGTTCATGCTCACCTCTATAGAGCAGGACATGCGTGATTACAACTAAGGTGATGTCTTGGTACCTGCCACGGCCGGCTCTAGTGCCAAGCAACTCAAGCAGCAAAATTAGGCCTCCACATATTAAGGCTTCTAATTTTAGAATTACATTATAGGTAAATTAAGCTAATTATGTTTTAGTCAGGCTTGGGTAATCCATTTTCAATTTCTTGTTTGAGTCTTTGAGTGGCGGCCAGTTTGGTAAAACGAAGCATCGAATTGAGTTTCAAAATCGGAGCCGGTCTTTGAAAAATGAAGTGGTAATAATGGCGGCGTTCCCGGTCTTGGTTATTTAAACATTTTAATCGCCTCCAAATCGAATCATCGCGTCGAAATCGTTTTGTGGTTGTTGCCTCTTCTCCCGCCCGGTGCATCGAATATGTTCAATTAGGCTTTGGTACATGTAAATTCTTTGTATGCTTGTTGTATGTGTTGATAGTACTGTGAGTGAATTGTACGATTATATCTTTGACGTGTTTTGAGTTTGAATCTATTCATGAATGTTATTGGGACATGCTTAACCATCTGAGTGTGTGTATGTTCAACAATTTAGGTGTCTACATAGTTACTGAACTAAGAATCAAGATTTATGTTGATAGTATTTAAGTGTGGGCTAACACGTTCCATTGTCTTATATGGGGTTTTTGGTGATTGCAAAAGCTAGATGATGCTACAATTTGGAATTTTGTGTGATCTTGCTGTGTTTTTATGCAAAATTCTAAACTAGAAAGTCCTGATTAGTTACTAGCAACTAACAAGTCCCATCATCTTCCTTTAGTTAATTTGTTTTTTTCGTACAGCTAACTATTGTTGTTTGTGCTTTGGATTTTTTTTTTGTATTTCGGTAAAGGCTTCTGTAAGATGTCACTTTAGGCCACATAAGACGTTGACCCGGCCCTGGTACCTGCCAAAAGGCGGGATGCCTCTATCACCGGTACTAACTGTGGCCGCTCTATCATGTCACTTTCACTCCATCTAGCTATATGGATTATGTGATAGTCTACACAACGAGCGTTTTTGCTTTAACCGGAAGATCCAACATCATTAGGAAAGTGTTAAAACTGAATAAGAATTGATGGCTTGCCAAAACATACAACTAATAAATATATATAGCTTCACAAAAATAAAGTGTTGATGACATCAACTATGACCAAATATTAACTCCCCTTATAATAAAGGACTGAGGACACAAATGCTGATCGAGGAATGAAAGAACTAAAGATACAAAGATTGACGTACTAAAAAACTGATTGAAGGCGCAAGACTTGAAGTACTACTGAAGAGGACGAGGAAGAATCTTATATATCAGTTGGTCTTGTATTAGTACTAGTCTCATACACTCGGTTGTTTAAGCATTTATTCATCAGTGTTTTACTTAACAAATGATGACGTTTCCACAAATTCTCTTGGTGTTAAGATGCCTTATATATCATAGCGACTTCAACTAATGTCACCTTAAGCCACGACCGCCACCATCATAACGACTTCAGTGATAGATTCCAATGTAATTGTTTATCATCAATGTTGTTACAAATATAATTTCCTTTAATATATTTCAATTTCTATTAATTCATTTCAAATCATGTCCATTTAATCTAAATGAGTAAATTCTAAATGAATACAATTCTGTCATATTAAAAAAGATTAATATTTTTTTAAGAAAAAAAAGGCTAACAAAACATAACTTTAGGTTCTTGCCTGGACCGGTTTTTGTCGGTTGATCGATCTTCCGGACTAGAATAAGACAGAACTTGAACTAGGCTGCAATCATGGAGGAGTTGTAAAAGAGCATAATAGTAAATACGTACATCAACTTCTTTTGTTTTTTGGTCCCATAGTCATTCGTTTAAAACGACATGGTAGGATAACCGACTGAAATTTGTTTATTTTAGTATAGAAATTATTATTTAAACCACCACAAATAGTCATAATTATTACTGACCCATGATGTCTAAATCATTAGTAAAAAGCAATCGAAACACAAATGATAAGATATATAACTATATAAAAAAATTCAATGGTCTTTATTTCTAACATTGTTTGGAAATTAGAACCATCAAATTTGTTTTTTAATAAGAAAAATATCTTCAGTTGGCGGGTTACATCTACAAATTTTTATATAAGAGGTAGATAAAAAGTTTACAGTTTGTAATAAGAAGGCCGGCTATTTGTTTTTAAAATTCTACAGACTACTAAAATTAAATGAATTTAAATAAACAGATCTTTTGAACTTAAAAAAGTTTTTCAACGTTGAAATTTAACTAATAGTTATAAAACACTGAAATAATATTCATTAAACCACAATAAAATTTTTTAACATCATTTATCTCATACTTTGCAGTAACTGCTCAACAATTTCATCTCTTAACTGAGTCATATATTCCCAATCTGATATAGTACCATGTGCTTCAACCTCATCTTCATCAACGTTAGCGAAGCATGGTACAATAGATTTATGCCTCGAGTGTTGGATTTCGATCGATGGAGTAGGGGTCGTGAAGGGGCGACGATCGGTGGAGGAGCGTGGGGTGGTGGCTAGAGTTGAGAGTCTGTGAAGGAGAACGATGGTTTATGAGGTTAGAAGAGGTAAAAACAGGTTAGGCCAGATCTGCACTAAGAAGAGTCTGCGCTGATGTTTTTTAATGAAACATCTTTAAGAAAACAAACGCTCTACAAAAACTCATGTCTGCACAACGCATATAGAAGAGCTTCCGCAGAGCTTTTTTTAGAAAACAAACACCACCTAGAATTCGAGTGAGTTTTTCTAAGACGAGTGTCAACCTTCTGTACTAATTTTGACGTTCTATGCTTGACTCATCAGGATCACCATCAAGGAGCAAACCTGCCACTGTCGGAAAACCGTCTTGAGTCAGGTTTTGTGTCACACCTCGACCAAAGGCGGCGGAACATGCTGAGGCATGACGTGATTGTCTCAATACACACGACACTGTTAAAATGACAATATTTAAGTAACTCATTCATTTCATTTAACATCAAATGCAACACAACTTGTTCATACAAATACAATAAAATACAAGGAAATAAATAGTTCATTAACTAATAACCTAATGGTCCAAAATAAAAAATAACGCCTTTAAATCTTCAATCAACCAATAATCAAACATGTAACGTTGCACAAAATATATTTTGTCAACACGAATGTTGGTTAGCAATCCCATGATTTTTGTAACTATAATATGAGGCAAAATCTGTAACTCTTATGTGAAACTTGTGGTATATATATATAAAATAAATGAGGCTCCTTTCTAATATATAAAACTACCAAATTACAAGGAGGAGCGTATGATCATATTTATTGAAGATGAGGATGAGGCCAACCAACGAAAGCAATAAATATGTAGCAGTTAATCATATGCGGCATATAACACACAATCAAGCAATTATTCGAAGTAACACATAACTTGAGTTTGCGGTTTGAGAATCTAAGTCTTAAGTTATTTTTGTTTAAGTATGCTAGCTACCCTTAAAGTATAAAAGCAAAAACGGGGATGAAATTACTTACTTGGAATAAGTGACTTTGATGAAGAAATACTTAGAATAAGGACTTCAAGAAAGCGAGTCCATCGGTTTACCGTGCGCGTCCTAGATTGAAAGATCTTGAGTTAGTATTAAGTCTTGAAAATGGAATATAAATGATAAAATTGTTCATAAAAACAAGGCTTGAGTTTTCGGGATTTTAAGCTATATTTTACAAAATGCGGTATTAATAAACTATTCATAAAATAAGTGAGTTTTACATGAAACCGGGTCTTTGATGTTTAGTTTTACTCATTGTTAAGATTTACATAGGGGAATTGGTTTAGCGCTAGCGTGTATGATCTCACTAATGTAAGCATTAAGATCCGACTTTTAAAGATTAGTTTGGTTTAGTCGTTTCCGAACTTGATAAAGGACCAAATCCAAATCCAACTTACCAAACTATTTAAATATACAAATCACTTCAATATGACCAGTAGCTTAAACAAGTTTGAGAATTTTATTAGTTAAAGTCTCAAACTAGGTTTTAAGCGAGTTTAAGTCGGCTCGGTCTTAGTATAATTCCATGTTTGGTTCAGACATACCATAATCTGAGAAATATAAATAATTTAAAGTGAAACATAAGTTAAAAAGGTTAGGAAAGATTTTTAATGGTTTGAACGGTGACTAGCTCGTTAAGACGAGTAGTTAGACTTTTACTCGGTTTTTAACTGAAACATGGTTTAAGACAAGATTTGTTCCAACATTTTTGAAATCTTAAGTAATATGAGAAATATAAAGTAAAACATAACTAAAAAGATAGGTTGAACTTTTGGTGGTTTGAACATTGACTAACTTGTTAAAACAAGTATTCGGTTTTACTCAGTTTTTATCCGAAACTTGGGTTCAAGCCAAGCTTTTTTCCACACTTCCATTAAAACCATATAATAACTAAAAATATAAAGAAAAAAAATTAGATCTAAAGTGTATGATGCAACATGGTTGCTTAAAAGTTAATAAAAGTGCTTAAGCGAGTGTTTGGTTTGGTTCGGTCCTTGGCTCGGTATGAAACCGAGGATGGTTACCACATGTCCAATATCATAGAACTAAAATATAAAGGAAAACTCAAATCTAGAATGTTTCATGCAACATGGTTGCTTAAAAGTTAATTGAAGTGTTTAGACAAGTGTTCAATTTTCTTCGGCCTTTGACTCGGTATGAGACCAAGGATGGTTACCACATGTCCAAAAACATAGAACTAAGATAAAGTAAAATTTACACATCTAAATTCAAATAGAAGGTTAAACAAATAAGAGGTTTTTTGCAAACTTTGTTTTTTGACAATTTTAGTCCCTATAGTTCATTTTGAGCACAAAATAAGCGTTTTAAACACCGTTAAAGACTTTGCAACGGAACGAAAAGTATGTAGGATGATTATAACGTAAACTTAATTAATTTATTAATATCTAAAGATAAAAAAACATAACAAGTCGGGTTTACAATACGAAAGCAAATACAAATCAAACCGAAAATGACACAAGTCACATTTTAAACCTAAGATCTAAAGAACCCCAACCCTATGTCATTGAATCAGAAGTTCAATTGCGAATTCAGTGGTTAACAAAGGTAAATAAAAAACAGCTAACGCATGATAAGACTATCTATAAATATGATTTATGAAAAACAACAGTATTCCAATATTCATTCTAGGCTTACAAATGAAAATTTTTGGGTCATTGTTAAAAAACTAACCATGCAACAAAGAAAAATAATAATTAGGGTTCATCGTTTTAAATCTCATCCTTACTTATATGCTTTATATCATATGTCATTTATTTTAGTTGTAGTGTTAGTGACGAATCTAGACATCATTCTCATGGGTAACGCTTAGTTATTTTAAACACACGATGTGCAGTTTCTCCTATTCAGTTTTTTTAAAACGTGAAATCGAGCAATTACATCATCTTCTTTGACTTATTATTCTTTTTTTTTGCATTCCCTAAACTGAAATTTCCAAAATCCTAATTGTTCTCACAAATCAACTTTAAAACCGCAAGAAAGAGAACTTTAGAAAAAAGAGTCTTCAAATTCATTATGATTGCGAAATGATAAACTATTTTCTAACAATAATCTAGAACCACAAACTGAACCCTATAATTAATATCAATTTGCAATTTTTATTCCATACCACGCTTAGTGACATTCGCCTCATAGGATCGCTTTTGGTTCAAGAGATTGTCACATTTTTGCGCCGCCTTATTATGAACTTCCCCAACATGGCCTTTTAAGGCACTCGGTTTCCTCCAATTACAAAAACCTCCACTTACAAAAGTCTACATTCCACCTTGATTACCAACACTTTCATTAAACAAGTAACAACATAAGCAACATATGCAGTATGCGTTTTGTTGTTTAATGATATACTCCAACCAGTCATGCTTATCAAACCATTTTACATTAAAACATCTACGGCCACTAGAATAGTTTGTTCATTTAAAGTAATGACCTCGTGGTTGAAAAATATTTTTAACAAGATACGCTCTTTTTATGTCATCTATTTGACTAGGATGATAACTAGCAATTGGATTGTATTTCATATTGAAAGACTTAAAGCGGAAGAAATATTTGGACCAATATTATCATTTTCTTGCATATAATTCTCAATATTTGAACTTGGACCGATATCTTCAATTTTTTGCATATCATCAACAATATTTGAACTTAGAGTTGGAATATTTGAACTTGGTGTTGGACCGATATCATCATTTTCTTTTCTTTTTCATATAAATAGATTGCTAAAATGGTTGTTAAATCTGTTTCTGTTTGACCTTTCACGTTCACTAACAAAAGAAAAAAAAAGAGTAATAGGTTTTATTTTTTTTTGGCTATAAAATTTATTTGGGCTTTGATTGATTTAAATTTTTAATTCGTTGGGCATTAAACAAACATCGGTATGGATGAACGTTTTCAGTACCGGTACCGAATTCGGTACCAATTTTGGTGGTGGTGGTGGGGGGGGGGGGTACCGAATCGGTACCAAGTTTTTAGTTTTCGTTATCGGTACGGTATCGATACTGGTACCAAATAATTACAATTTTCGGAATTGGGATTTTCAGGATCCGTAACGGTCGGTACCGGTACTATCCGGAGCTTATCACTAAATAGGTGTGATGTGCTAAAAGTAGTCAAATAATTATTAACTAAATTACGCTAATCTAGACACTAAGTAATAATTCTAGACTCTTAAAACTCGACTAAACTACTGACCGACAAGTGAACCGATCGACTCTAGTATAGCTAAGTAAGTCCGGATATCGAACCCACGAGACTCTTTAAATTACGTATATTAACTAATAGACTCAACAAACCGACACGACTATTAAATTATTATTTGTTAAAGGGGGTTGTTAATTATTAATATTAAACTAATAAAATAAACTGATTAATAAAAGACAAGTAATAACACACAAGACAAGATACTTTAACTGATTCACATGATGATAAAAAACCACATAGGCTGGAATCCTCAAAGTTTCAGTTATCAAATAGTTGGAAAATAATAGTTATGGAACTGAGATTGTAAAATAGACACTTAAAATAAAACCTGAACAGGACCCCTTTCCCTTCTCAAGAAGACACATATGGGATTCTAATAAGTTTTAAGACACACCAGTTTATAAATTAAACTCCATTACGGTTATCTAATTAAAATATGAAAGAATACCTTTATAGTGAAATCCTACCTTACAGCGTAGAAATCAAAGGTAATTTGACAACCTTAATTGACTCACTAGACAATGTTAATTAATCAAACCTAGACGGACTCCTTACGAATAACTAAATCTGGCAATCTCAATTAACAAAGATCTAACAATAACATATCACCTTACAGCTTTCTAGGTTAGCAACACACTTTTTTTTTTCATTTTACTAATAATATTATTCCTATGATCTTATTCGAATTCAATCATAAACTAGTGAAAAACACACAGTATATGACCTAACAAAATCATGAAACAATCACCAAGGGTTATGTGGAATAATAAAACTAGAACAAACAAAACCAAGTGCATATACGCATCAATCAAATAAAATCAAATAGTTTACTGAATCATAAAACCATAACGAAAAGAAAAAAAATCCAACTAAAATCAAAACATCAATGATGGTTCATCATCATAAGCCTAGGTAGTCTATAGAGTTTAGCCTAGCATCTTAAAATCAAATAAAACAATGATAAAATAAATCATGGTAAAAAACAGAATAAACGAAAGATTAAAGGCGATAAAACCTGTAGTCTTCGATCTTGATCAAGTAGCGCTTCACCAGCTGATTCCTTGCCTTCAAAAATGCCAAATACTCCAAGTATAGCTCCAAGAAACTCTAAATTCGTCTGGTGGCTGAAGGGTATTCTTCACGTTAAGGTTAAAGGTGTATTTATAGTGAACTGGGCCCAAAACCTGACCAAAATCAGAAACTTTCGGGAAAAATAGGTTGACCGCGCTGCGCGACCAACGAAGGGACATCTGGCCGCGCGGCGTGCTTCAATGGGGAGGGGTCGGTCTGACCGGCCAGTCCAACCGGTTCGTCTTCCGGTTCATTTCCTGATGTGTTTCGGCTTCTCGTATAGGCTTGTTTTGACTCGCTTTTCGCCCTTTTCAACTACTATCAACTTCCAGAACCTACAAAACACAATTATGTTAGTAGTATACAAATCTTAACTAAAAACGAACAAAAACTAATAAAATATTATATAAAATATACAATGGAAATATATATATATATTATATCAAATATCCACACACTTACTCTTTTTTCTCCCCTGAAAAAGTCTAATGCAATGGAATCAGAATCGGAAAATATAGTCTTAAAGACATTTAGATTATTTTAAAGTTCAAAAAAACGCAAAAACCGCGATCACCGATATTGTTGTCAACTTAAACCCATGCCTTAATCTTTACCGGAACAAATAAGATCCAACAATTTCTTTTATTTATATAACTCAGTGGTTTACACAGTTAGGACCCGTTTATTATTAGTTTTTACCGGACCAAACCACCCCAACTTGACTTAAACCTCAAAATTAGCATATTTAAAATTTTTGTTGCTCTCTTTTTTCATGAATAGTTAAGACGATCAAGTCTATGTTTTATCCACCTAAGTTTTAGCATCAAAGTCTACCAAAGTAGCCATTAGATATGATTAAGGTATAATTAATTAATTAGCTAGTGTTCCCCATAACATGACATACCCACGTTATCAAGAAATACCCCAAACCCATCACCATAGGTGAGTATGCACGAATTCATCTGTAGGGTTTACATGTGGCGTGCCCCTTGTGGTCCGTTTCTTAAAGGTAATGAGACGCGAGAAAGGGGACCCCACATGGCTAACAACGTGGATGATTGAGTCAGTAGTGTATTTGTACTTAAGTACGTAATTATCAAGTTTAATGACTTATGTTGCAGATAACAACGGGTTTGCTCTTTTTTAGATTTTTAATATTCACAACCCCACTTAGGAATTGTGAATACCCAGAAGATAAACCGCATATAGACCCATAGTCTCTGGGCCCGAGTCATCCCATCAATACAAGATTAAGGTTATAAAACCATACGCCAATGAAGTGTAAAACACTAAAGCTAGACAATTAAGATTTATATCACGGGCTACTTGGCATACTCTAACGTTAAACCTACCCAAGCATCATATAATAACGTATTCAAATTTAAAATTCATAATATTTATAACATTCATACAAAAAATTTGAGGCTTGAGTATGGCCCGACCTTTCATTACTTATTTTCCACGGACAAAACGCTTTACCCACTAGAGATTTCCGTTAGCCATTTATCAAATTGCCCTTTCATTCTCAAGGCTGAGCCAGCCAACACATCCCAAGTTAAGTGCGTTTTCTTTTATATTATCTCATATTATTAGAAGTTTGAAAAACCAATTTCCGATAAGTATCATCATCTTCCATTTTAATGCAAAAAACTATATTCAATGGACATTTTTCAAAACGTTTTCAATTTTTTTTCCATAAGTTAGATTTAAACTACAACTCAAATATACTATCCCTACACTTAAAATTTTCATTGTCCTCAATGCAAGAATAATGACGACTTAAAATAAAAATCAAATTAAAATAAAGTCGAACTACAAAAAAAATTAAAAACCTAAATTAAAAAAATAAAAACAAACACAAAATAAAAAGTAAATAAGCTAAATAATGTAAAAGACTTAGCTGGTAATATGCGCATGAAAGTTGATGTCAAAGTCTTCTTCCATGAATGCCCTCCAACTACGAACGTGCTCAACATAAAGTGCATCATTCTCTCATACACGAACATAAGCGGCAAAAATAGGACAAACATATCTAAAAATATATCTTATCAAGCTGGTAGATATTATGCATTCAAAGAATTTCACCAACCCACAAATATATAAAATAAAACATAAATAATGAGCAACAAATAATAAATAAAAAGTATACGGCTCAGCTGCTACTCCATCCCCCAAACTTGTCTTTAACATTGAACTCTTCTTGGGGGATTGTCTCTCAACCTCACTCATTCTCTTCAAACCTTGCAAAACTTAAAAATACAAAAACAAAGAAGAACTACAAAAAACTACGTTAGCGACTTGATGACTTGTACAATACTCGAACAACTAGACCGTCAAACACGACTCAAAATACCAAACGAAGTACAAGAAATCACACCCGAATGATAACACGAGGAATAACAAAAGGTAAATAAATAATGGGTTCAGGGACCAGCAGTGCCGCGCGACCAGGCGTGATGACCTGGCCACGTCTGGCGGCGTGGTTCTGTCAGCAAATATCTTGACCGCGCTACGCGGCTAACTCCCATAGCCCCCGTCGCGCGGCGTGACGAGGCATATTTTCCATAATGTTTCGAGTTTTGGAAGCCGTAATGCCTTAGAAAAGTTTTCAAAAAATTACCAAGCCTTCCTAAAACCATTTAATTTCATTTTTACTAGCGAAACTTACCTAGAACTCCGACTTCTTGTAGATTACTCTCTCCATGATGGTTGTGATTCCTTGAAACGACTCAACGACACAAAATAAAACTAAGAAAAACTATTGTTAGTGACTCAAAGAAAACTAAAATTAAAATACAAATAAAAATAGGATAAAATACAAACTCTACACTTGAGTTTTCACTCAAGAACTCATGCTATGTTAATCACGTGGCTGTCCGAGTGGAGCTTCCTCCACCTCGGTAAAACTCCATTGCCCTCAAAGATACTGAATCACGATCCGACCATTCATCAAACTTGCTTTTCTTTTTTCTAACTCCACGAACCTTCTCAAACTTTCGCTTACCATCTCCTTTTTCTCTAACACACTTCACCATCACTCGAGAACGCGAAACCTCTCGCTCCTTCTCCACACTAACTCTGACCGAACGGAAATCATCAAGATGTATATCCATGCCCGAGATTAATGATTCTATCGAGTAAACTGTATAACATGGATCAATGAGACCGTCTTGACCGCTCGGATGTCTCATGGATTTAGCAATATAAGTGGCACTATCATCGCCGGCTCTAAGAGTGATCTTTCCTTCTAAATGTAAATGATTGCCCTAGTAATACGTAAAAACGGACGAACCAAATGATAGGAACTCTCTCATCGACCTCCATATCTAAAACAACAAAATCTGCGAGAAGAACTGATGCGTGCGTGCGTGCGTAGCGGTTAAAATTATGATAGATTGGATGATTTGCTTTTGCACAAGATCGTGTTTTAAATTTATAAAAGTGATTTCTACAAAGACTAAACACACACAAAATAGGCAAGGGTACCTATCATATATGTAGAATAGTATTGGTAAGAACCAAGTATCGATCCGTGGACACAAATGTTTCTAATACTAAATCGTTGTTTTACTTTAATCGTAGGTTTTAATCATTTTGGGGTTAATTTTTGAACTTTTTTATAAAATATAAATACTTATATATAATATATAGGTGACCAAGATGAGAGATTCTAAACAAGTAGTTCAATTATAGGAAGGTTACCATCTAAGATCAAGAATCCACTCCATTTTAGCATTGATAATTAATATTCAAACATGTGGTAAACTTGCCGTAGCAATATATGATAGATAGCTCCTTAAGCCTTAAGTGAGCATCTTTGGCACTAAGGAGGTAACATGCACATTTTAAAGTCCATCCTTTCCTAATGTCATGCTACCTCAATGATGTCAATTTAAGTTGGCAAGTAGTTTCGTAAAGTAGAAAGATTAGAATTGACTTCGGGTGGTTGTAGTTAACTCACACAACCTCCCCTTGGTTGATTTATATAGGTTATAATTACACATTTCGTTTACATATGACTTCTTTACTAGCATGATATCCTAGGAAAAGCCATTTTCGGATTACCAAGACTTAGAGAAATACATCATAACTTATATCTCATCATTTCTAAGTACAATATAAGGATGCGTGTTTCGATAATGTATCAAAGTATTTTTATCTTTCAAGAACATGAATCGATCATGAATGATTGCCAATGTAATTGACAATCACCAACTTTGAATTAGTAATTTATGATGGTGAAACATTTCTCATCAAAAGATAATTGTAAGATATCCATGTACTTTACTAGACCACACTACATGTTTTAAATAATCATGAAGTAAAACAAAGCTTCTTCATAGATTTTAGATGGTAAATGGAGTTTAGCTCATAATGAGCATGGTGATTAACATTAGGATGGATGATAATAACAAACACATGATTAAACTAGAACAATCTAACCAAATATGGATGAATCTTCCTTCTTAATGATGATGATGATGGTTGATGATGATGATTGATGATGATGACCTCCAAGCCTTCAAACTTTTCACTAAATCTTCTATCTGAGTGTTAGTGTGTTTTTATAAGAGAAACCGGATAGAACTCTTTTCAAGACACACCAAATGAGTGCAACATGAACCATTATTTATAGGCAATCTGGAGTGTGAAGCACGGCCCCGTGCCCCCGTGCTTTTTAGTGGCATGTGCTAAATTCATTTTGTCTTTTCTAGTAGACGACCAGGGCCCCGTGGTTGAGAGGCACGGCCCCGTGTTTTGGTTCCTAGTTTTTGTCTTTTCTTGTAAATTTTTGTGTTTTCTGGTGTTCAGAAGCATGGGGGCGTGTTTCTTGAGGCATGGGGGCGTGTTTATTTGCTTTTCTTGTGTTTTCTTCTGTTTTTCTTTGTCTTTTCACTTGTTTCTTTGTTTGGGGCTTGGTTTTTCCTGAAATTACGTTTTATTATGATAAGTAGCTTTTTGTGCTATGTTATTTAATAGAAATTGCAGTTTTTAGAGGTTATTTGATGCTGAAAAGATGCATAATTTTATGTACATCAAGAACCAAATTATCGACTTTAACAAGCAAGTTATCCACGATCCCTCTAGGATACTTAACGGAACAATCGGCTAAAGATAACGTCGTACGAGTAGGGGTGAGCTATCCTAGGCTAGCTTTTCATATAAAGAATACAACATGAGATTTATGCTAGCTCCGATCCTAGATTGCCAATGCTTGAAACGTCGTGTCCCTTCCTAAAATGCATGGAATGGTAAAAACTCCGGGATTGGTAACTTTTCCGGTAACTTATTAAGAACTACCGCAGAACACTTTCCGTTCAATGGAACAATCGAAAGCTCCTCCAACTTATCCTTTCTTTTAAGAAGATATTTCAAAAACTTGGCATATTTAGGCATATGCCGTAGGGCTTTAATGAATGAGAGATTAAATTTTAACTGGCTGAACATATCAAGGAACTATCCATACTCCCTCGTATACTTTTTATTTTTAAGGCGAGCGGGAAACGGGACACAAGCATAATCAATTAGCGGTAACGGTCGGACTTCAACCGGCTTCTTCTCGATGCTTCTCTCTACTTGCGGCTCTATAATTTGTGAGTTACCCTGCATTTTTCCCGGAACCTCCATCTCTATCTCTTCATCCATCAACTCATCTTCCCCATCTTTCTCAACCTCTCTATTAAATCTCTTCGAACAAAAAACCCTACCACAACGAGTGGAGATTGATTTCAATTGAGCAGCCAGATTAGTTTGAGGAATAACTGAAAAATGACCTGGAGGCCTCTCTTATAAACGACGAGCAATATCACCAATGGACCTCTGAATATCAAGAATGGCAGACTGTTGATTATTAAAAAGTAGACCGTTCTCGGTGACCTTCTTCTGTGTAGCTTTATCTCTCTCTAAGATATGCTTCATCATATCTTCTAATCGTCCCATTCCATCACTCGAGTCATGTATGTTATTTTGAAAATTAGTACCATTATTATTAAAATACTGACCTTGTCTTTGATTATAAGCATTTTGAAAAACCGGCCGATGCATCGGTTAGACGCTAATTGGAATTATTATGATTCGGGTTCTTGTAGATGTTCCAATTCTGATTGTTGTTGTTATAAGTGTTTGGAAACTGTTCTGACCAGCAACATAATCTACCTCTTGATTCATCAACGGGCACTCCAAAGTACCATGTCCACCCCTGCATAACTCACACTTATCAACTTTTGCCCTGAGTTCCTTCACCTCCCTAGTCAAACTTTCCTAAGCAGCAGCCACACTAGTGTCCAGATTAACCTGATGCACCCCTCTAAAAGACGATGGTGTACCAGTGATGGGGATGGAATACCCGTGACGTGGCCTTTTGGCGTAATCTGATTGAGAAAAAATTTCAAACATTTCATTGCACTCTTAACATTCTTTCGATCCATTAGATTACCACCCACGGCAGTGTCGAAATGAGTGTGTGTCTCATAATTGCCCATTTAAACTATTAGGCTAGGCTTATTAGATGGTTTACACTTGATCTTATTGGGCTTGATATGTATGTAACACCGAAAACAATATGTTTTCGATAGCCTTACGTTTTGGGCTTGCGCCGTAGTTTGCTAGGCTATATATATACATTGTATTAGGTCATTAGTGGGGGTTGATCATTCACGAGGTTTGTGTGATTAGCGGGTTAAATAGTTTTGTATTCTAATCATCTTTTAATCCTCAATAAGTGCTTAAGCACCCAACATTAATATAACGTGTATTTTGAAGTCTATCGTGTGTTGTTTTGTGTTTGTTCATCATTATTATTGAATAACCTTGTTGTTAGTTTCCGCCTAACAACGAGCTTGTTTGATATCACATTGAAAGATCCTGATTTGGGACTTACAATTAGTATCAGAGCCTATAGACCTACTCTAGGCTCGGTTTTGGTGATATCAAAGATTCCAGATAGTGATTTTTGGTTGACAATCACTGGGTGTTTTCCTGGAAATCAAGACTACAGTTTTTCTAGGGTGTTTCGGGAAAGCTTAACAAAGTAGGGATAAAATCTTTTCAAAACTTGAAAGATTTTTTAAATCCCTGATTTTTTGGAATCAAATTTGTTACCAAGTTTACCAAGTCAAGAGTTCTCAGCAACAATTCAAAGTTCTCGGCAAAATCTCAACCTGTTCTCGGCAACAATTCAAAGTGATCAAGGTTCTCGGGTTCAGTTTGGTGATTTAGGCTCAGATAAAAGGTTCTCGGGTTCAGTTTGGTGATTTCGACTCAGATGAAGGGATCTCGGGCAACAAAAGGTTCTCGGGTTCAGTTGGGTGTTCTCGGCTAGCTTGTTCTCTGTTCTTGGGTTCTCGGTCACAGATAAACTTATTAGGCCACCGTAGTTCACTGTTCTTAGGTTTTTCTGTTTGTTTTGGGCCTAGTTAATGGTTATTATTGTTTGGACTATTTTCTTAAATCTTGGTTAAAATGGACCAGTTGAGCAACATATCATCAACTACTGCTTTGCATCAAGAGCTTGACTCAATCATGGGAACTACCACTCGCATACCCTGTCTGCTGTCTCCTGAAGGGTTTGCTGAGTGGAAGTTCAGATTCGAGAAATACGTTAAAGGAAGGATGCAAAGGTCTGGAGGAGTATTGGGATCCTCAACCCATTACTTATGAGAAGGATGATGGTTAACTCGCCATAAAACATGTCTCCATGTACTGTGATGCTGATTTTGAGAAGTTGGAGGAAGATGAAAAGGCTCTTGCCAATCTTACCATGGCTCTTTCACCTGAGATTGCTCAAGGATTTAGAGAGTTACAATCTGCCAAAGGTTTATTGGAAGCCCTCATTTAGGTCTATAAGGGAAATGTGGATATGAGAAGGAGTCGACAGGATCTGTTACGACAAAGTTTTAATATGTTCAATCATGTTCTGGGAGAATCATTGGAGACACAACTTCAAATATTTATTACTTTGGTCACTGAGATGCGAACTGCAAATATTAATTTGACTCTTATTGAAACAAATAACAAGCTAATTAACTCTCTGCCTCAAAGCTGGGACATGAATGTTGCAGTGGTCAAAAAGACAACGGACCTGGCCAGATTAACTTTGTCAGAAGTGATGGCGATCATAAAGTATTGTGACATGGATGACAAGCAGCATGCCGTTAATCATACTAACTCCTACAATGCTGATGATAACAATACTGCTTCAAATAACGATTTCGCATCACAAGATAGTTTTTCAATATTTAAGTCATCTCAAGGTCAGTATGTTCAGCCACTTCAAGCTTATGACAACTTCTCAATGTTTAGTTCTTCTCAAGGTCAATTTTCTCAGCCACCTCAGCATCCTCTTGTGTTCTTTCAACAACCAGCTCCACCAGCTAAACCTCAATCAACTGATGCGACTTCTAGTCACTCTTCCACTCAAGTTCCAGCTGTTTCAAAGGAGTCTCAAGGAAACATTGTCTTAATGGCAGGTTTCATAAACTGCTACAATGCTTTTCTTGCTAGAAATTTGGTTCCTCTAGTCATGGCTGCTGAATTGGATCAAATTCATCCCGATGACGTAGAGGAGATGGATATATCTTCGCAGATTGCCATGGCAGTGTTCAGAGCGAAGAAATTCACCAAGAGAATAGGTAGAAACAACTGGAACATGCCTGCTGACAAGAAGGTTGGGTTTAACAAGGACACGCTCAAGTGCTACAACTGCCACGAGCCTGGTCATTTCGCTCGTGAGTGCACCAATCCAGCAAATGAGGGGAACAGAGAAAGGGCACTGATTCCCATTGGTGCTGCTCGAGGAGAAAATGGGAGTGGGATCAGAGAGAATGATTGGGGATTAGTTGCTCAACAGTTTGACTGGAATGACCAGATACAAGAACTCAACATAAACAATCAAGCTGCTAATCTTGCTCAGATTGATGTATGAAGAAGAGAACGATGTAGAGGAGCTGGTCAAGGATCTTAAGTTTGCTTTCATGGCCTCCATTCCTCCTAGCTCATCTGAGGTAAGTTCTAAATTGTGCTCTCAATCTTGCATTGATAAAGTAGAACTATATAGTATACATAATAGTAATCTTCTTAGAGAAATGAAGGGTGTAACACATGAAAACGTAACACTTAAGAAAGCTGAAAAATCTTTAAAAGATAAACTAGAGGCATAATAAAAAGATTTTAAACAACTTCAGCATGATTTTAGTGTAAAATGTTGTCGCTACTTAGATGCAAAACAGTGGATTGCTGAACTAACCGCCGAATTAGATCCCTCTAAAATAGAAATTGCCAAATTGACTAACAAATTTGATAATGGTGAGTTTAATTTTTAGAAATTCGATGTCGCTAGTAAAATTGTTGAATCTATGATTGAAATACAATTAAAATGGAAGGATAAATAGGGTGAGGGTATTGGATACACCGAGGTTCCACCTCCATATAATAATAACTACACTAGGCTTCCTCTTACTAATGAAGAGGAAGAGATGTAACAATATATGCAGTATAGTAAGCAAAGTAGAAATGAAATAGTTGGTCATGATGCAGTCAAACCTATCGAACCAATATTAAGAGTGAATGATAGTAATGTGCTTCGCATGCTTATGAAGTAATTATAGAGGATTGGACTGATGAGGAGGAAGGCTCATTTGTTTTAACTAATAAAGTCTTTGATTCTACTGTTTCTTTAAATTTACTTGCTTTAGATTTTGTTGCTACCAATGCTTGTGTGGGCTCTGTTTTTAAGAGCAAAGACAACTGTGTGGTTGATCCTTCTAAGACATTTTAACTTGTAGTGTGGTTTCTAATAAAATTGATAAAACTAAGATTTTGGATAAACATTTGTCACCTAAGATTGTTAAAGAAGGGAGTTCATGTGTGCATGATTATAATAAATCATATGTAAAGGCTAAACAGGGAAAACAGACTCACATAAAAGGTCAAAGCCAGGAGTTGGCCACAACGAATCTTCTTTTGAAAGACAAATGTGTTTTAATTGTGGCATTCCTTGACACATTGCTAGAAATTGTCGGCATCGTCCTTATGTTTCATATTACAGACGTAAACAAAGGAATATGCCTCGAAAGACCTTTAATAAACTTAATTCTAATAAATCAATGTATTATAAGGCAAATACCCCTGATGGTGATTGGAAACGAAATAAGACTGAAAGGTTGAAATCCTATCATACTAAGCCTGCCATGTTTTGAAAGCATGACGGAAAATCGAATTCGGTCCCCAGACCAAAGTCGGCCTCTAGATCGAAATCAATTTGGAAACCAAAATCCAACGTGACTTCCGTCCGCAAACCAGAGACAGGGCCAACCGATTGTGTTAGTCACAACATTTTGAAACCCGACTACAAATTGTTGCCCAAATATTTGGTGTCCAAATCACTAAAACCTTCATGTTCAATCTTAGATAACCAGGAAGACATTTCATGGCAACCTGTATCTTGCATAGATGAATCAGGAGTACCCAGCATCACTATGGACTGGGTACCAAAAACTAATTAATCTCGCACATCGTGCAAGAACAACTATGAAGGAATATCATCAGAACTTGGTATGTTAGTGGCTGTTCCAGGCACATGACATGAGACATATCTCAACTGCACAACATTCAACAAATTAATGGAGGGTAAGTGCAAGTCCCTGGTGCAATGGTGATCGATACGAGATCCGCACGATTTCTAGGAGTGCGGAATCCTCCTAGACTCGTTTATGGTGTTGGAGACGAAGAACACGATTACACATAAACAAACACACGAACGAAATAAACAGATCTACTGACCGCTTTTATATATTAATCAAAACACATTACATACCGAAAGAGAAAACATGTTACGGCCGACCCGAGGTGAGCTCTACCTCGGGTCTTCCCACGAGACTCTACCTATTTGTTTTCTCTATACAACTTTTCTTCTCTCACTCTCTCTTTTCTGAACACCTTTTTTTTAACCCTAAACATAACACACATATATATAGATAAACATCTTCGCGGGCTTGGGCTTGGGCCTATGGTGAAGTTGTCCTAACTTCACCAACATGTGAAGTTGTTCTAACTTCACCTATGACGAAGTTGGCTCCCCCACAACTTCTCCCCAACTGGTCGGAATTGCATAGCGACGGTCACAAAATGCACCAACAGTAAGTTTCCTTTGTGGGAGGAGAAAAAGGGAAGATCACGCAGAAGGGTACTGTAAGTAATAGTGTTCTTAAGTTGTTCACCAACAGCTGACCCACAGTTGTTCACCTGTAAGACCTAGAGATACCAATTGTCACTCTTTGTCGGGACAACATTTTCGGCCTCATAATAATCGTGTAAACCCGACCATTCGGACGGAAACCCCAAAAATATCATCACCAAGTTTTTCCTTAATGATCCTCTTTTCATATGAATGACATATGAAAATTTACTCTTTTCATATATATTTTTTTGGAATACCATATCTTGAATGTCGGAGGAAAAAGGAAAACATATCGTTAACTTCACCTAATAACTTCACCCGTCAACTTCACCACCTGATAACTTCACCCGTCAACTTCACCACCTGATAACTTCACCACCAGATAACTTCGCCCTTTGTTAACTTCACCACCTGATAACTTTACCACCAGATAACTTCGCCATTTGTTAACTTTGCCCTTCATTAACTTCACCTTCCTGTAACTTCTCCCTTCATTAACTTCACCTTCCTGTAACTTCGCCAAACTATAACTTCGCTAAAATTTAACTTCGCCAAAACCCTAAAATTATACCGACAACTTCACCAGAACCCTGTAACTTCGCCGTTGCCGTCTTCCCCAACTAAAATTAGATCTGAAACGGGCCAAAAACAACAAAACACAGATCTCGAACCATAGCATAAGAGCCTAAGGCTCTGATACCACTTGTAAGTCCCCGGTGCGACGGTGATCGATACGAGATCCGTACGATGTCTAGGACTGCGGAATCCTTCTAGACTCGTTTATGGTGTTGGAGACGAAGAACACGATTACACACGAACGAAATAAACAGATCTGCAGACCGCTTTTATATATTAATCAAAACACATTACATATCGAAAGAGAAAACATGTTATGGCCGACCCGAGGTGAGCTCTACCTCGGGTCTGCCCACGAGACTCTCCCTATCTATTTTCTCTAGACAAATTTTCTGCTCTCACTCTCTCTTTTCTGAACAACTTTTTTTTAACCCTAAACATAACACACATATATATAGATAAACATCTTCGCGGGCTTGGGCTTGGGCCTATTGTGAAGTTGTTCTAACTTCACCTATGGCGAAGTTGGCTCCCTCCACAACTTCTCCCTAGCTAGTCGGAATTGCATAGCGACGGTCACAAAATGCACCAACAGACTCCCCTTGACCGTTGATCTCAATTCTAACAAACACAAAAGATCATCTGTTACAAAACATGCACCAACGGACTCCCCCTTTTTCGTTGCTCTTCTGTGTTCTTCTTCTGGTAGGACTCGATCTTCAGACATTGCACTGTGATCTTCAAGGTTGAACTTCACATATATACGCAACATCAATCCTGAGTTCAACCAGCAGTTTCTGAATCTGTCTTGTAGCTTCACAAATCTACCAATCACTTGACTTCTTCCATATCAGATCTCCCCTTCAGTGTAAGCCCCTCCAAATTATATCGATCGAGATCTTTGATCTGCATCCCAGTGCCTAATTAATCATCTCAACCATAATCGTTTCGTAAGATAAGGTTCAATCTTCAACTACTCAACAGCAAGTGATCAGTTTCAACACAAAACCACATTGACAGAAGCTAACACACATGCCCTGTAATAATCATCAAAAGCTTAACCAAGCCTCCATGATCTTTATTACCCGAGCACCTTTAATTTTGCTAAGAAAACACATTTTCAACTGAAAATTTTAACCCCCTCTTTTCTTTGCAAAATAAGCCCAAATAACCAAATATGTGTCAATTTCCAGTTTCAATTACTATCCCATTCGCAACTTCAACTCCATATCCACACGAGCCCATAAATTCAATTAAATAGCTGACCTGCACTTGTTCACCTGTATGACCTTGAGATACCAATTGTCACTCTTTGTCGGAACAACATTTTCGACCTCATAATAATCGTGTAAACCCGGCCATTCAGATGGAAACCCCAAAAATATCATCACCAATTTTTTCCTTAATGATCCTCTTTTCATATGAATGACATATGAAAATTTACTCTTTTCATTTTTGTTGGGTCCATATTTGGTGGTTTGTACTTAGTTCTATGTATGTTGGGTTTACTTTTGGGCTATGTATGTAAACCGAGATCCTTATGGATCTCGTTGGGCTTTTGATTTATGTGAGCCTAGGTGTTTTGGTTTCCCTATATATAGTTCATGTAATGTATAGGGTAAGGGTTGTTCACATTAGCAGAGAGTGAGCAGAACTAGAGTGTTGATCATTCCTAGTATTATTATCAAGTATTGTAAGTGCTTAAGCACCCGACGTATTCAATAATATACGTGTGTTTTGAAGCAATTCCGTGTTACTTTTACTGTTCTTACTCGTGTTCTTGAATCACCGAGTGTTGGTATTCCGCACCAATACTCGTTTAGTTGATATCATATTGTAGTGATCCAGATTCGGGACTTACAATTTTTTTTTGGAATACCATATCTTGAACGTCGGAGGAAAAACAAAAACATATCGTTAACTTCACCTGATAACTTCACCCGTCAACTTCACCACCTGATAACTTCACCACCAGATAACTTCGCCCTTTGTAAACTTCACCACCTGATAACTTCACCACCAGATAACTTCACCCTTTGTTAACTTCGCCCTTCATTAACTTCACCTTCCTGTAACTTCTCCCTTCATTAACTTCACCTTACTGTAACTTTGCCAAACTATAACTTTGCCAAAATTTAACTTCGCCAAAACCCTAAAATTCTAGCGACAACCTCGTCAAAACCCTGTAACTGCATCGTTGTCGTCTTCCCCAACTAAAATCAGATCTGAAACGGGCCAAAAACACCAAAACACAGATCTCGAACCATATCATAAGAGCCTAAGGCTCTGATACCACTTGTAACTCCCCGGTGCGATGGTGATCGATACGAGATCCGCACGATGTCTAGGACTGCGGAATCCTCCTAGACTCGTTTATGGTGTTGGAGACGAAGAACACGATTACACACACACACAAACAAACACACGAACGAAATAAACAGATCTGCAGACCGCTTTTATATATTAATCAAAACACATTACATACCGAAAGAGAAAACATGTTACGGCCGACCCGAGGTGAGCTCTACCTCGGGTCTGCCCACGGGACTCTCCCTATCTGTTTTCTCTAGACAACTTTTCTGCTCTCACTCTCTCTTTTTTGAACACCTTTTTTTAACCCTAAACATAACACACATATATATAGATAAAAATCTTCGCGGGCTTGGGCTTGGGCCTATGGTGAAGTTGTCCTAACTTCACCAATAGGTGAAGTTGTTCTAACTTTACCTATGGCGAAGTTGGCTCCCTCCATAACTTCTCCCCAGCTGGTCGGAATTGCATTGCGACGGTCACAAAATGCACCAACAGTAAGTTTCCTTTGTGGGAGGAGAAAAAGGGAAGATCACGCAGAAGGGTACTGTAAGTAATGGTGTTCTTAAGTTCGATTCATGAGTTGAAACACAGTCTGCTCAGCGTCTCGCAAATCTGTGACAAGGGTTTTTAGCACAGTTTTCAAACAAAAAGTGTCTGATTTTAAAACCTGGTATCATCACACCAGAAGATTGGGTTCTTGTTCGATCACAAAGAAATGATAACGCATATGTGATCGACATGAATAATAATGTTTCAGAAGATGTCACAAGTTTATTTTCAAAAGTGTCAGAACATAATGCCATGATCTGGCATTGTCGTCTTGGTCATGCAAATGTTTAAAACCTAAACCGTTTTGCTAAAAATAACCTTGTCCACGGATTGCCGGTAACTGATTTCATAACAACTGAGAAATGTGTAGCCTGTGCGCAAGGCAAACATCAACGTAAATCACATAAGCCAAAACTGGCCAATACCATCTCCTCAGTCTTTTAGTTGCTTCATATTGATTTATTTGGTCCTGTTCATGTATTAAGTCTCTCTCACGGTTCATATTGTCTGGTTCTAACTGATGACCACTCACGTTTTACTTGAGTGTTTTTCTTATCAAATAAGAGTGAAACTGCAGAACTGATAAAGCTCTTTGTGGTGCTAATGGAGAATCAACTAAATTTGAAGTTAAAAGGGATTCGATGCGACAATAGCATGAAGTTTAAAAACTCAATGTTAAATCACTTTTGTGCCGGGAAAGGGGTTCTCAGACAATACAGCTCAGCTCGTACACCGCAACAAAATGGTACAGCTGAGAGAAGGAACAAAACCCTAATTGAAGCCACAAGGACCATGTTGTGCGACTCGATGCTTCCTCTGTTCTTCTAGGCTGAAGTAGTCAACACAGCGTGCTATGTTCAAAATCGGGTGCTGATAAACAAAACGCAGATGAAGACTCCTTATGAGATTGTCCATGGTCACAATCCCACTGTAGCGCACTTCCGTGCTTTTGGATGCCCATGCACTACGCTGAATCTTGAATCAACTCCAAAATTTGGAGCAAAGACTAATGGTTGCTACTTCATTGGTTATGCTGGTCGCACTGCCTACAGAGTTTATAACAAAGCAGTGAAGCAGATTTTGGAATCTTACGATGTGTGATGGCTAGAGGAGAATGAAACCGATGCCCGTGTCGGTCATGACTGGTTATTTGATCATAATGAATTGTTTAAGCCATTTAATGTGCTTCCAGTTGTTGATGCAGGGAATTCAGGTGCAGGGACTTCGGGTGCGGTTGATGAAGAAGAAGACACCTCTATTGATTTCGATATGGTGTTGGGTCTAGATCCGTCGGAATTATGATACTACACAGCTTTCGTCTTCGAGTCCACATGAACATGTTCCTGAGACTCACAAAAGTCTCTCGAAGAATGTGAAATGCATACAGTAGAGATACATGCAGGTAATGTTCCGTCAGCAGAAGGGGAGAATACCATTCGTCAAATATTTGGTAGTATTCTATTCCCAGATGACATTCCAAGCAAATACATTGCAAGTACCTCATACTCGCACAGTACCTTGACATCTGAATGGAGGAAACCACTCTCTAAACCCCTTGAAGACCCAACAAATTAACTAACTACCAGTTCTACTGAAGGCCCAACTAGGATTCAACGCGATCATCCAATCGAGAATGTCATAGATCCCCTTGAAACAGGCGTCTCAACTAGAAGTCAGACAGGAAACAACAACAACAACAACTGTCCGTATTCATGTTTTATTTCTCAGATTGAGCTGAAGTCCGTTGAAATGACATTGCAAGAACCAAGTTGGGTGGAAGCTATGCATGAAAAGTTAAACCAGTTTGAGAATCTCAAGGTTTGTAGATTAGTTGAGTTACCCATCGGGAATAAGGCATTAGATACGAGATGGGTTTTCCGTAACATGCAAGATGTCATTGGGGTTATTGTTCAAAATAAGGCTCAGCTTGTGGTTCGTGGTTTTCGTTAGGTTGAGGGTTTAGATTACACCGAAGTATATGCTCCAGTGGCTCGTCTTAAGGCCATTCGAATTTTCTTGGCATATGCTTCCTACATGGGTTTTACAGTTATAAGATGGATGTCAAGACGACATTTTTGTATGGAGAGGTAAATAAGGAGATATATGTGGATCAGCCACCGCGTTTTACGTATTCGAAGCGTCCTACTCACGTCTACAGTATGAGCAATGCTCTTTATGGTCTTCATCAAGCTCCTCGGGCATGGTATGCCACTTTGACGGCTCATCTGCTGGAACATGGGTCTAAGCGAGGGACCATCGATCAAACTCTATTCCTCAAGACTATTGGAAAAGATCTGATTTTGGTTCACATTTATGTGGACAACATCATTTTTGGTTCCACCAGCAATGTTCTGTGTTCTGAGTTTGAGGAGATAATGAAGAAAAGGTTTGAGATGAGTTCATTAGGGGAGATGACGACATTTCTGGGGTTACGGGTTCGTCAGAGTTCGAAAGTAATTCTGTTACACCAAGGGAAATATGTCAAGGACATGTTGGCAAAGTTCAATTTCCAAGATTCTAAGTGTGCGGCGACTCCCATGGTAGAAATACCTTTTCTTTCATTTTATCCTAAAGGGAAATCTGTAGATCAAACATACTATCGATCAATGATCGGATCCCTGATTTATCTCACTGCTAGTTGCCTATACATCATGTTTGCAGTTTGTCAATGCACACGTTTCCAGGCTAATCCTAAAATTTCTCACTTAACTGTTGTTAAACGTATTTTTAGATATCTGAAAGGGCAAACAAAGCTAGGTCTTTCGTATCCCAAACACTCAGATTTTGATTTATATGCTTTTGCTGACAACAATTATGGAGGTGATGATATTAACAGGAAATCTACGTCTGTTGGATGTCAATTCTTGGGAGATCGACTCATTTCATGGCAATGCAAGAAACAACAGACTGTGCCCACATCTACTATGGAAGCTGAGTACATTGCTGCTTTTGCCTACTGATCTCAGATTATCTGGATGCAGCATCAATTGCTAAATGACGGTTTGGAATTTCTTGACACTCCTATATTTTGTGATAATGATGCTTCAATTGCCATTATGAAAAATCATGTCCAACATTCTAAAACCAAGCACATCAACATTAAAATCCACTTTACTCGTGACTGTTATGACCGTAAATTAATTCATCTTGAACAAATCCACACAGATAATAATGTGGCGGACCTTTACACAAAACCGGTCAGAACAACCAGATTTAATGTGATTGTAGGGTTCCTTAAAATGCTACGTTTTGACGATTGAGTCTTTTTGAGGTTAAATTTGTACATAAATGTTTTTCGGTTTATTAAAGTTTTGCACAAATTTATGGGGAGAAAATACAAAATACAAAAAGAGTGCGCATGTGTCTTCATAAATAAATATATTTGGTTATTTTTCTAATTGGAAAGCGATATGTTTATTCAGTTACAAGCTTTATAGAACCTCCAAAATAGTTAATTGATTTTGTATGCCTAACGTGTGAAGGTATTAGGCTAAAAAGGCTTTTGAATAGTCATTGATAAGTATGGTAGCTTTTCATGGTGCGTAAAAGTTTGAAGTGATATAAACTAAATTTACTAAACTTACTGTGGAGAGTCATTTTGAAGATTTATGCATGTCTCTAGATAGATATCTCCGAATGATAGGCAGAAAAGCAATTACCCAGTCATACACAAGCCCGTTAGTGTCTTGATCACCAAAAATATTTTGTTCCTTAATTGTCGTTAAAAAATGTGTTTTAGTAGTATGTAATTTTGAAATTAAATCAGTTTTCTAAAGCTTAAAGGGTCTAACTAGAACTAAACACTTTGAATGAAGGGTGGGGAAATCAAGTAAGTCCTAAACACTTTGAATGAAAGGCTTATAAGTCTGGACGGCGTGTAAGTCCAAGTTCAACCTTAAAGCTTAAAATTTTCTTTGTATTGTCAAAGTCAAAACTTTTGATCAAGCAGTAGGGGGTTGAATTCAAACTGGGGTGATCTAGAGAAACCCAAATAAGCTTTGAGAAGAGATAAGAGGCATCACAGGTCCATAAGTGATGTCCATCTAAGCTTTTTGCCTAATTGAACCTAATGCATATCACTGATGCTATGAAAATCATGCTAAGTATCTAAATACCTGTTATCAACTTGTCCCCTATATCATAATAATGCTGAAAATGAATCATTGTGAAAGCATCTTAATTAATATGATTCCATGTTAGGATCTTTTCATAAAGTTTTGCTCATATGATAAAACTGAAATTTGATCCCGTAATATGTTAGAACTATTGAAAGCCTCATTGGGTGGTAAAACAAGTTTTTATTTTGGATTTATGTTTATTTTTAATTTTTCATTTTATTTTTTTACATTTTCCGTTTTACCTCAATCTTACTTTTTTCGAAATAAGTGTGTTAAGAAATCGTTTTCTCCATTAGTTATGGATCAGGTTTTTATTTCATGGGTTTTCTTGACCCATGAAGTCTGGCCCATATGATTTGTCCATGTGTCTCTCAATTAAATAATTGAGGCCCATTGAGTTCTCGAGCCAAATTTTTAAATAAAAAGAAAAGGATGAACCGTTCATCTTCTTCACTTTCTATTTTTTCCTTCTAAGCCGAGATCTCAATCTTCTCTCATAATAATCTCTTAAAATTCTTTATCTCCCAAAACCATCTTCGGGCTTAAAAACTGTTTGCTAAAGGTAGTTTAAATCATGATGTATCTTCTTTTTATAAATTTAAAAACCTTTTGACATTCGTCGTTTCGATTTTGGGGTTAACTCATGTCCAATTGGTTTGAATTAGGTTTCCTATGAATGATTGGTTATTGATAATGGTGAAATGTTATGTTTTTGGGTTATCTTTAGCAGAGTTTGATTTTGTTGCAGGTGCATCCATGGAGGTTTGAGATTGTTGGAGAAGGAAGCTCGAAATTCGAGGCTGATCATGAGGGGTTTCCTTATGGAATCCGAGAACACATATGATTGACCGCAAACTCCTATTATTGACAGAAAACTCCTATTATTGACCGAAAACTTCTATTATTGACCGAAAACTCTTATTATTGACCGAAAACGTTCATCTTGGTCAGAAATCTCATTTAATAAGATTAAAATCATTATTATTTGGACTAAATTTCAATAAAGGGTTTATAGTTTCATCATTTTTAGTTTTGGTCCTTGTAATATCATTTATGTTATCAATCTTAAAAGAAATTAAATCTAAAAGGTGAATGGTCACGAACATAAGTTAATAAGTATCTAACTTGACTCGTTTGTTGTAGTCATGACTGATCAAGAACCTCCCAAGTATGTTGACTCTCACAATATTGTTGGATGCCTGTTTGATCCTCCTTCAACTTATAAAGATGTCAGATCTATGATCGTTGGGCTGAACACATGAAGGATTTCTCATGCATTACAAGAAAATCCTGGAAAATCCTGTCATCTGCAAAAAGATGGTGACAGACTTCTGGAATCATGCCTCAATTAATCAGCGAGGTGCCGGGGGAGTGTTTATCATTGAATCAACCATATAGAAGAGACGGGCGGTTATTTCCGAAGCCATTATACGTGACGTACTGCTGTTTGGTGATCAACCTGATCATCCTACAAAATATTCAAGCGAAACCGTGGCAGAGATTGTGCAATGTATGTGTTATGAAAGAGTTAATCCTCCGGCTATTAAGAAGTTATTTCATCCACACTGGAGGTTTCTGATTCACACATTCTTCACGTGTGTCTCGGGAAGAAAGGGAGGCCCCGATGAGATCAGTCATACTCAAATGTCGGCTGTTGTTGCTTTGATCATGGGCTGGAATTACAATTACTCAAAGTTTGTGTTCAATGAGATCACAAGCAACCTGATGGGGAAAAAGAAATAGATGTTTCTGATGTATCCAAGGTTTCTGAAGATGATTTTTGATTCTCACTACCCCGAGTTGAATCGATCTGTGGAGATGCTTGATTTGAAAGCCATGGGTCCAAACAGTTTCGGCCTAATGAAGCAATCAAGAAAAAGGGCCAAAGTGGTTTACCAAGGGATTCATCCATTACAAAAGTTCGGTAGGTTTGCTGAAACCGAGATAGATGATGTTGTTGCCGAGGAAAATGCATTCCACTATCATTGAAACTGTATCTGATGATGAAGCTGACACTTCTCCTTCTCAAACTTTGGAGGAAGAACATCATAAACAAGTATTACAATCCGTTCTTACAACCGAACAACTTGAAGCGTTTGAGAAATTTAAAGAAAATCTCCGGTCAACTGCGTTGAAACGTATTCGACCAGTTACTGTGACAGATGATGAGGTTGTTGAAAATGAGCCAGACACCGATCTTATTCCACGCAAGTGTAGAAGAAAAGATCCAAGACCTGGTGTGCTGACAAATGATTCCGTGCAAACCGATCAACCAGCACCAACTGAGCCTGTCATTGAGACTCAATCTGAGCCAAGTCCATCTACTGAGGCTCAGAAAAAACACATGATCAAGCTGACGATGAGATACTACATGAATTTGACTTTGAAGCTCACGTCCAGTCAAATACTGAACCCTCCAAGTCATTTGATCTAATTGGTCAAGGAAGCCCGAGATGCACTAAAAAGATTACTAATATTATTTCTCTGCAAGATACATTCCTACAAGGAAAGGTAAAGGGATTGCGATTGAACCCAAACCCGTTGATGTCCATGCTCTACAGCGTAGGGTCTTCGAACTTGAACAAGACTCTGTGGTTAAAGATGTTCGTATACAAGAGATTGAAGCTAGCAACACAGACAAGGACTCAAAAATTAAAGAGCTTTAAGCAAGCATGAGTTGTCTTACTGCTCTATACTTTGATTTGCAACAGAAACTCATTAAACGGTTCGGAAATGAGTTCAAGGGAAATGAGTTGATGGTGGTGAGCACGTGCTTCTAATGTGCCTGATATTGGTGGATCTTGTTCGCGTCCTGCTTCAAACATTGATACTTCCAAGAAAATGGAGAAATACTTAGCCGCCCCACCTAAGACTGCAGAACAAATAGAAAGAATAAGAAAGAAGACTCTGATTACAAAAAAGTCCAATCAGAATGTCATGTCTTCCAATCATCCAAATAAGTTTGTTGTGGAACTTCAAAAGGGATTTTTTATAAATATGGTTATCATTCAGGGATTGTTTCATGGGGATACGATATTGAGAAAGAAATGTGGTGGGTAAAACGTAATTCTGGGAACATGGAGTATTATAAGAAGATGAAAGATTTCGGCTCGTGTACGAACGTAGATCTATGTGATTTGATACAAGCTCCTTTTCACAACCCAAATCATGACATGAAGGCTACCAAGTTCTGGAACTTCTTGAGCAAACAAGTGGAGAGAGGATTTCTTGACATGCCTAATGCTGATTCATTTGTTAAGAAAGCAAAGAGGGTTCGAGATCCTTACACAAACAAGCCAGTGTTTAATGTTATGTGGCCTCCAACTGCCAAAGTAAAGTCAATTCCGATTACCAAGAGATTTCCTGAAGGTGCTCTTGATGAAATGAAGTTTTGGGCTTATGATGGTGAGACTGCTACAGTGGTTATAATGCTAAGGAAAGGTCAGTATCATATTGTTGATCCACGAGACCTTCTGAAGTTTGGAGAGAAATATATCAAGACTCTTAGTGGCTTTCAAATTGAAGTTGAACCACTTTATGAACCAGCTGCTAAAGAGTATACATGTATGGTGGGATCGATAAATCGCACTGGTTTATGGGCAGGTGCTTACCGTGAGGCTAATTTTGAGGTTATGGAGCATGAATGAAGATAAAGCTATAAACCAAGAGGGAGATTGTTGGGCTAGGCTTATTAGATGGTTCACACTTTATCATATTGGACTTGATATGTATGTAACAGCGAAAACACTATGTTTTCAGTGCGCTTATATTTTGGGCTTGGGCCGTAGTTTGCTAGGCTATATATATACACTGTATTAGGTTATTAGTGGATGTTGATCATTCGCGAGGTGGGTGTGGTTAGCGAGTTACATAGTTTTGTATTCTAATCATCTTGTAATCCTCATTAAGGGCTTAAGCACCCAACGTTAATATAATGTGTGTTTTGAAGTCTATCATGTGTTGTTTTGTGTTTGTTCATCGTTATTATTGAATCACCTTGTTGTTAGTATCTTGTTGGTGCATGTTTTGTAACAGATGATCTTTTGTGTTTGTTAGAATTGAGAGCAACGGTCAAAGGGGAGACTGTTGGTGCATTTTGTGACCGTCGCTATGCAATTCAGACCAGCGGAATGCCACAGGCGAAGTTAGCACAACTTCGCCTTAGGCGAAGTTAGCACAACTTCGCCTTAGGCGAAGTTAGAACAACTTCGCCAACGGCGAAGTTGTAACAACTTCTGCCTTAGGCGAAGTTATCACAACTTCGCCATAGGCGAAGTTATGAACAACTTCGCCTACTGGCCTAAGCCCAAGCCCGAGAAGATGTTTTGTCTATATATATGTGTGTCTTGTTTAGGTTTTGAATCCAGAAATTAGAGTATTGTGTGTTACAGTTTATTTGTCTAAAGAGAGACCGAGAGTGAGAGTCGTGTGGGACGACCCGAGGTAGAGCTCACCTCGGGTCGGCCGTCATTTGTTTACGAGTTTGGTATGTAATTCGTTTTGATTATTATATAAGAATCTGCAGATTTGTTTATCCCGTTCTTGTATTTGTTCGTGTACGTGTTTGTGTTCTTTATCTTTACACCAATAAACGAGTCTAGGAGGATTCCGCACTCCTAGACCTCGTGCGGATCTCGTATCGATCGGCGACGTCCCCGGGGGGACCTACATGTGGTATCAGAGCATTAGGCTCTTATGCTATGGTTCGAGATCTGCGTTTTGGTGTTTCTGGCACGTTTCTGTGCGTTTCTGGCTGAACAGCGCCGTAGGCGAAGTTATTGTTCATCAGGCGAAGTTGCCGTCACTGTTCGTAGGGTTTCAGCGAAGATATAAGGTCTGGCGAAGTTATGGACAGGCGAAGTTATAGCCAGGCGAAGTTATGGACAGACGAAGTTAACTTTAGGCGAAGTTAACGAGAAAAAAAAAAAAAAAAAAAAAAAAAAAAAAGAGTATTTTGGTGTTTTCGTCTGTATGGCCAGGTGTACACGATTATTGTGAGACCGGAGATGTTGTTCCGTCAACGAGTGAAACTTGTTATCTCTTGGTCTTACGTGTGAACAAATACGTGTCAACTCTGGATATGGAGTTGAGTTTGTGAATGGGATATTGATTGAAACTGGATATTGACACATATTTGGGTGTTTGTGGGCAATGAAATTGTTGTTGTTCGAGGTGACCAATTGAAGAAAGTCAAATTGAACTGAAGGTTTTTGTCATTACTGGATTGCGGTCAGAGCATATTATTTATGTTACTTTCAAGGCGTTCGAGAATTGGATCCTGAAACGTGATGCTTATTTATTAGAGTGAAAATTCTGGAACAAGTTGGATTTAATCGGGAACTAAAGTGTTTATGTTCTTGATCGTTATCCCTGGTGATTGAAGATGCTTCGGATTAATTAATGGTCATGTGTTAGATTCTGTCAATGTGGTTTTGTGATGAAATTGATAACATGATGTTGAGTAGTTGAAGATTAAACCTTATCGTATGCCGACGAGTTGGTGAAGTTGTGGAGGAAGCCCAACTTCGCGTGTTGGTGAAGTCAGATGGACTCACGTGATTGGTTGAGATGATCTATTGGCACGAGGATGCATGCATTTCAAAGACCTCAATCGTTATAGTCGGAGAAGCTTACACTGAAGGGGAGATCTGATATGGAAGACGCTGGGTGATTGGTAGATTTGTGAAGCTACATGACAGTTTCAGACACGGCTGGTTGATGAGCAAACAGAAGATCATCAGTTAAGAGGGAGTCTGTTGGTGCATGTTTTGTAACAGATGATCTTTTGTGTTTGTTAGAATTGAGAGCAACGGTCAAAGGGGAGACTGTTGGTGCATTTTGTGACCGTCGCTATGCAATTCAGACCAGCGGAATGCCACAGGCGAAGTTAGCACAACTTCGCCTTAGGCGAAGTTAGAACAACTTCGCTAACGGCGAAGTTGTAACAACTTCTTGTAACAACTTCTGCCTTAGGCGAAGTTATCACAACTTCTCCATAGGCGAAGTTATGAACAACTTCGCCTACTGGCCCAAGCCCAAGCCCGAGAAGATGTTTTGTCTATATATATGTGTGTCTTGTTTAGGTTTTGAATCCAGAAATTAGAGTATTGTGTGTTACAGTTTATTTGTCTAAAGAGAGACCGAGAGTGAGAGTCGCGTGGGACGACCCGAGGTAGAGCTCACCTCGGGTCGGCCGTCATTTGTTTACGAGTTTGGTATGTAATTCGTTTTGATTATTATATAAGAATCTGCAGATTTGTTTATCCCGTTCTTGTATTTGTTCGTGTACGTTTTTGTGTTCTTTATCTTTACACCAATAAACGAGTCTAGGAGGATTCCGCACTCCTAGACTCGTGTGGGACGACCCGAGGTAGAGCTCACCTCGGGTCGGCCGTCATTTGTTTACGAGTTTGGTATGTAATTCGTTTTGATTATTATATAAGAATCTGCAGATTTGTTTATCCCGTTCTTGTATTTGTTCGTGTACGTGTTTGTGTTCTTTATCTTTACACCAATAAACGAGTCTAGGAGGATTCCGCACTCCTAGACCTCGTGCGGATCTCGTATCGATCGGCGACGTCCCCAGGGGGACCTACATATCTGCCTAACAACGAGCTTGTTTGATATCACATTGAAAGATCCTGATTTGGGACTTAGAAAATCTTCTCAAAAAGAGGCCATGGTGTGAAAGGAGTGGAATTGATCACGAAGGTGAGATGTGTTAGCAGGCGAGAAGTATTTCTTGATAAATGCTAAACGAGTTGCACAAGTAGTGAATGTGCATGTTGGTTGTGTATCGAGCAAAAGAGTTGCTCGTCCTACAAGTGAAAATGGAAACAAATGTAAGAATATAGCATCTTCAGTAGCACCTTGTAAATTAAAATTTTTAAGAACATGGGTGAGCCTGTTAATATGTGATGGTGCATCTTCGTCATCACACCTATGAAATTGGTTTTCTTGGGTGAGAGAAATCATGACGTGTGATGAAATTTGCCTTGAATTCGGGTTGTCGATCTCGAGAATGATGATGGACGAATGGTATCCGATGAAACCATCGAAAGCTTGCGCAGTAACCGTTCTGTTGTCAAGCATTTGAACGTCTGGTATACTTCTCGGACTTGACAGTGGTGAACTCTACGGTGATGATTTTGGTGTAGAACCAGACTCCAACGGAGGAGGTCCAAAATTATCCAGCAGTGGTACAACAAAAAGGGCTTTTTAGTACGCACAAAAGCGTCCTAAAATGTTATTTTATAGGGCCTTTCATTTAATAGGACCAACGAGAAAAACGTTTCATGTAAAGGGGTCGTAATAAGTCTCGGAACTCAAAAAGCGTCCTAATACCCCAAATAAGTTTATGAAACCAATTTTATGGTCGCATAATATATATTCATTAACAACCCAAAAAGCGTCCCAATAAAAACATATTATGACACTTTTACAATGTTTTGACATGTGCTTACCTAATTGTAAACTTTTGACACACATACAAGTGCCCTTAAAAATTAATTTATAGTACCCTTATGATGGAAATTATAGTACCAAGAAAAGGGTCCTAATATCCCAAACAAGATTATGAAACTAAATTTTATGGTCGCATAATATGTCTATGAACAACTTAAACGTCCTAAAAACATATCATGACACTTTTATAATGTTCTAACGTTTAATAGGACAGAAATTCAAAATCTTTTTAAATCATATTATACAACCCTTTTCTAAATGTATACAATTTTACAATACGTTCATGGACATCTAAATATTGAAAGAAATAAAACTTCATTATATTAAATAAGCTTGTTCATAACGGAAACACTAAACATAAATAAGTTGTAACATTATCCAACATAAACTCTTGTAACATTCAACAAAAACAATTAAAAGCAATAAAAGAAACAAGCACCATAAAATCCCGAGTTATCATGCGTCCTCAATCCTCACGGACTATCTACAAATAAACCATCCATGTATAAGCATTAAGTTACATGTTATTAATATTATTCGTATCACAAGTTTAACAAATACATACCGAGATGAATGGACAGGCCATGCGATGGATGCGCCATTACAATATTGAATTGTGGAAAATAACTCATATGGTCTTACCAACTTTTCATCTATTTTTATTGGTACTTGAACATTTACCTCATACCATTTACCTCACACTATTTTTATTCAACTCGGATCTTGTCCCATAGATGTCTGTTTGAACAAAAATAAAATAAGTATTAAAAACGGATATCGACATGCTACATTAACAGTTGCACCATCTTATACAATCACCTTTAGCTCTTCACGGACTCGAGCATAACTTTTTTTACCCGTTACTTGCATCATCTTTTTTGCCCGATTCGCCTTGGTTGGCACTTTCTCCATTTTTTTATTAAAGAGACATCCATATGAGTCATTCCTATTTTGTTGTCATACCAAATTGTTAATTAAAAACATGCATAAAAATTAAAGTAACCACAATAAGATGAAGGCCACTGCCTAAAAGAACAAATAGGACATTAGAATTGTTCACCTTTGTAATTGTTATTATCTAAAAATGTAAGTATCATAATCCAATCTACAAAAAAATATACAAACAATCACACGATAAATACTTACAGACATGTGAATTAGGGCCTTGTATCCTAAACATCAAACAAAAATCACACGAGAGCTTTGTGACCTAAACCAAAAACACAAATCATATAACACCACACATAAATTTTTAAATTAGGGCTTGGTATACTTAACATAAAACATAAATCATTTAATAAAGCACATACATCTATGAATTGAGGCTTCATATCCTAAGCAATAAACATAAATCATATAATAAAGCACATAGATATGTAAATTAGGGCTAATTTTATGCAACAAATACCAGAAAGATTGGATTTTGGTGCTCAATTTGCAGAAACGAATACTGGAGTTTGGATCCATTTTGCATTCGATCTGTCATCTATGGATCGTGGTTGGAGACGGATAGATGGAGCTGCCAATGGAGAGGTGGAGCAGATAGACAAAAAGAAGCCCTAATTTTATGACCACGCAAGAGGGAGTTAGAAAACATATATGTCGATTCAAATTTATTTCTCAGAAAGAATTACAACAACTTACAAGTGTATTAGGGTTAATTAAAACCTAGAGCTTTAGATGCGGTTTATACCAAAAACGCGGCTAAAAAATAAGCCCCGTATCATTTGACTTTGTTTTGTAGCTTTAGACGCGGTTTTTTTACAAAGTAGATTTTTGTGAATTCATGAAACCTTTTTAGATGCGGTTTTGGGTGTCAACCGCGTCAAAAGAGAAAACACAGCCATGTCTAAATCTCATTTTTCTGCTAGTGGGAGCATAAAGCACTATTACGAGAAACACATTATTTAGTGCGTTTACTAAAGATTAAGCCCAAAAAATGAAATAATAAACAACTCACGAGCTGAGCTCAAGCTTAAGAAAAAAAGCTCGAAACAAGCAAAGTTCAAGCTCGAGCCCCCATATATTAAAATAAGCCGAGCTCGGGCCTAAATCGTTTAAACCCCTACTCCCTTACAAATGGTGGATGAGATGGAGTTAGTTATAAAGTATATTTTTTAAAATTTATATATGGGGGAGAAGATGGATGGGATGAGAATGCTTTTATCGGGATGTCTGGGATCACATGACCTAATAGCTATGCAGTCAATCTCGGTGGTATCTCGGTGGTATATCGGTGGTATATCGGTTATCGGTCCTCGTGTGAAATATCGGTCAAAATAACGCTCAGAATCTCGGTACCGATAATATCGGCGATATTGACCGATATTTCACCGATATATCACCGATATTCCCGATATCAGTTTTTTAAGTCTTAATTTTCAACTTTTAGTGTTTTATGTTGGTGGTTTGAGTCTTAAATCAGTTCCTACTTGCTACTATTGTAAGGGTTTTGCAACTTGCAAAAGGATAATTTGTTAATAGTAGAAGAGTATACTGAATTGTTAGTGTTAAATTGCTATATATATAAATTTTGCATGATATTAAAATTACCGATATCTCACCGCGATAACCGATATCTCAAATATCGGTCCTTGACCGATATCCGATATTTTTCCGTATTAACTTCTTAGCCTAATAGTCAGTATATATCTCCAAAGATATCATCTATAACAAAGTCGATAAATCGCATGATATTAGATCACAATTATGTCTTATAAATGACATCACATAATTTGCATTCTAGTCTTATTTTGAAGTACATGAATTATCAAAGGCTTAGAAAATTATATATTCTTTAATTCAAAGATAAAGAATACAACAGCACAAATTAAACAACCCTTGCAGATTAAATAGATTGTTCTAGTTGCATTTCGAATTTAGGGGACTTCGTACAAAATTAGGGTACGTTGGTGCTGATCAACTGAAAAAAAAAACACAAGTAATCAATCAATCAATCATGCTCAGTAAAATCCCACCGACAGCAAAGCTATAAGTAGGGTCTAGGGAGGGTGGGATGTAGGCACACCGTACCTCTATCCAAAGGAATAAAGAGGTGGCTTCCAGAGAGACCATCGGCTCTAAGTACATGTGTATGAAGCAAAATAAAGGAAATCAAAGTTTAACAGTTATATAAAAACTACTACTAATTATAATAATATTAATAATAAGATCACAGTTTAACAGCTATATAAAAGCTAATAATAATTATAATAATAATAATATATGTAAGGGAAATACTATTATGGTATGTGACCTAAATAAGTTAAGTCTAAGCCCTAAGGTATTCAATTCTCTCTAAAAATCCTTAACTTTAATTCTACTTCTCCACGAATTCCTATCCTCAACCATGTCCTCGGAGAGGTTTAGCTCTATCAAATCATGCCTAATCCTCTCATCCCAAGTCAATTTCGGTCGTCCTCTACCCCTCCTCCCCTCTATAGTAATGTTTTCTACGGATCTAACAGAATTCGTCGTCTGTCTTCTCTTTACATGTAAACAAGGTCTAAATAAAACTACATAATTAGGCTTGTCATAAGGTTTGAATTCTTTTTTCCACAAGAAGCCACATGTGAATAGAGGTTTAAAGGTGATCAGTTAATGACTTGGATAAATAAACACCATCCTTAAAGCAGAACAATTAGTAAAGGCGTAGTATTCTATCATTAGAAAAAGCATGTAAGGGCAAAGACAATCATAACAAAAAAACAAACCTTAACACCTAATCAATAAATGTGTGTGTATATAGAAGAATACAGGAAAGTAGCAGGGAAACCTCAAAGTAGAGATGGTCAAAAAAACCGGTCCGGGAACCGGTTTGCCGGTTTAAACCGGAAACCGGTTTTTACGAAAACCGGTTTTTTAAAAAGCGGTTTGACCGGTTTACAAACCGCCGGTTCGTATTTTGGTTACAAGTTTTAGAGCCAAAACCGGTTAACAAACCGGTTAATGGAAAAACCGGTTATTATGAAAAAAACCGGTTATTAACCGGTTATTTTAAAAAAAAAACCGGTTAACCGGTTATTAACCGGTTCTAACCGGTTTCTAAACCGGTCCTAACCGGTTAGACCGGTTAGGGTTTTGACATACAAAAACCGGTTATTAACCGGTCCGGTTATTAACCGAACCGGTTTTTTTTCGGGCCAAAAAAAACCGGTCCGGTTAATAACCGAACCGGTTTTTTTAAAAAAACCGATTTGTGCACCTCTACCTCAAAGTATCAGATACGACACTGAAGTTGGGATTCACGACTAAAATTGTAGATTTCATCTCCGATACTGACTACTTCCGTTGGTATAAGAGCTCGATTACCGCCTAAAAGATTTAAAAATTCATGACTGGAATTAGAAATTTACGAGTTGAAATTTAAGGATGTGACGACTGATGGCACCTCTAGACTCAACCATTGCTATTGATATTGGAGGATCTGGTTCATGGTTGAGGGTGTGACAAGAATGGGAATTGTAAATTGTTGCTGATTAGGGTAACGGAAAAGTTAGGGGACAGACCAACAGTGAGCAAAAGATTGGGGGTTGAGGACTTCAGGCCAAGAGGAGTACCAAACGATTTTGAATAAGGAGCGGGAATATGAATTGGGTGGGATTTTCAAGTGCAGGAATATAAATTTTAATTTTTTTTATCCTAAAGTTGGGATGGTTAAAGAAGGGAAATACATGATATGATACTATGTTAGGTACTGTTTGTTTTTCCTTAAAAGCACTTCTTCATCTCTTTTGTTTGCGCCGCACAGACATTGGGCTCTGCAGTGCGTTTGTTTTTCCGAAGACGTTTCATTAAAAAACGTCTGCGCGCCCTCTTCTCCTAGAAGTGTTGCCCCTGTCACTTCTCACCCCTTCTCCTCTTCTTCTTCTTCTTCTTTTCTTCATTATCAACAACACAAAACACACCACAGACTCCACCCTCCTCCTTTTCCACCCCAACCCTAGCTCCACCTCCACCACCGCCGGCGGCCTTCCACCTCCACCGCCGCCTATCTCTGTCGCCGCCGCCAAGCTTTTCTCTCTCCACCGAATTCAACCAGATCCTCTCACGGCTGTTGGGCATCCGGATTTCGGTCACCCATTTCCCCTGTTTTCTCTTTCGCACGCCTCTGTGCTTTGGGTCATGTGTGGAAGACTCTAATTCGGGGTTCATGGTTACCGATCGAGTGTTTAGTGTTTGCCGGTGGAAGTGGCAGTTGACCTTTTTATATATGTGTGCTTTAATTAGGATTGTGCAAAGAGGACAAATAGTTTTGACTTAAAAGTTAAGTAGGATTTGCACGGGAATGTGGTGATTGGTGGAATCGTGGAGCATATCGAGCAAGCGGGTGTTCATTCCGGTGATTCCGCGTGTATGATTCCAACAAAAACGGTTTCAAAGTCTAGCCTTGAAACGATCCGATCATGGACCCAGAAATTGGCTAAACGGTTAAACGTATGCGGGCTTATGAGCTGTCAGTAGTGATTACAAAACATTGTTAATGGTTTTTGTTAGTTTTGTTATATTGTTATTAGTTTGTAGAATGTTTAGGATTGATGAATATTGTTATTAGTTTGTAAAAAGTTTAGAAAGTTTAAATTTTAGTTTATTTTAGCAGTCTGTAGATGTTGAAAAACAAACAGTCTTCTTGTTACAGATTGCAGAGGTTTGGTCCACTTCTTCTGTTACAGATGTCTGCAGATGTGGTCCGTAGACTGCAGACGTTTTACCTCTGAAAAAACAAACAGCACCTTAGTGTTCGTGTAACACACCGATGAAAATATAAAAAGATATACATAATATTATATTTTCTTTTATTAGTATAGTTAGATTTGTTTTCTTTAAAAAAATAAAATATATTTATAAGATAACAAATATTTGAGATGGTAAGTAGTTGATATCTTGTATGGTCTCAGGTTCAAATCTTGTAAGACACACGTAATATTTTTTATATATCATATGTATATTTAATTCAAATATTATAAGATATAACGTCAATTTTATTAATAGTTGAACCGGTAAGTCATTTGGTTATAATGTAGAAGGTTTCAAGTTCGAATCTCACAAGATACATTAGAAGAATTTGTTCAAAAATAGTCACTGTAACATCCTATTTTTGGTTATAATAATAAAATAAATTTCATCTATTTTATAGCGGGTCGTTATCGGTTTGGATAAATAGAATACGAGTTAGGCTAGTGTTGGGTAAATGAATGTGGGTTATGAACTTGGGTTAGGAAAGAAAGAAGGAAAGACCATGGGCTTAAGCCCATGATCCATTAATATATAAACCCTTAATCACCATTTAATTCCTCATTTACACGTATTCCATACACCACCAAAACACACACTTAAGCCTTCTCTCTAGTTCTCTCCCTATCTAAACCGAAACCAAGAAGGAAATCGAGCACCGACCCGAGGTAATGATAGTATGATGTTGTATGAACTTAAACCCGTTAGATATGGTCACGAAACGATGAGCCGACACCGTTAAACCGTTTAAATCACGAGATCCGGATGGAATCGGGTATAAACCGAACATAAGATGAGCTTAGAGATCACCCTAGCTCAGATCCAGATCGAACGGGACGAAAAACGATGAAAAACGGGGTAAACCGCGTTTTTCCGGCCACCGCCCGGTTTTCCGGCGCGGCGGCGCCGGAAAGGCGGCGCATGTATTTAAGGATGTCAGGATATGTTCCTGACATTCTCTGACAAACCCTAACCCTAATTCGGTACGGGAGAATAACGAATGAGCTTCAAGTCGTTATGTGGTTCGTTATGGAAGAACCCTTGATTCGTTAGGCCAGTTCGTTAAGGAAGAATAACGAACTAGTTGAGCAATTCGCTGTGATTGCCAATTCGCTATGAAAGACCACTTCGCTGTAAAGTTCAGTTCTTTAAGATGGTCCATAAGTGGTGATTCGTTATGATATAACGAATCAGAACTCCATTCGTTATAGAATTCTAAGTCGTTAAAGAACTAAATAACGAATCCGATAACTGGATAACGAACTAAGTTACAGGAGTGGCAGAAATGGTCCCTTGACTTAGAAAGAATGAATTAATTACAAGAAAGCCCTTGAACTTTTTAAGATAGCAAGTTTATTAATGATTCAAAACTCTAATGTTAACCCAGAAACACTTCTAGGGACATCTGGGGACACTGTTAACCAAGTACTGTACCCATTCCGTACGATTCCCGTACAATCAAATATTTATAAATACACGCAAATCCATGCGTTCAGTATGTACTTAAACATTTCAGTAGTAACATGCTTTCGCCCCGGGAAAATATTTAAAAACAATTCAGAAAAAGGGGCTCGTGAAACTCACCTTAGCACATGCAAGCAGGTAACAACAGTCATTATCAGTTAACATGTCCAAATCTGTAATATGATCCTTACGATCGTTACTATACAATTATTGTTTATATAATCTTTAACCGTATCAACCGGTACATCTGGGGACACTGTTAACCCAGTACTGTACTCGTTCCGGGGGCAATGTTAACCCAGAAACACTTTTCCGGACTCATATTGTGATATCGTTTAGAGTTCCATGGTTACAATTACTATTAGTTTGTTTTCCCCGTTTTGCGTGCCTAGCACGGTTATCCGTCTTTACGTTCCAAAATTGAGTTTGGTCACACACGACCCGAAAATAGTCGTTGACTGATAATTTAATTAAAGTTGTGAAATTAGAGCTCGGTTTAGATGCCCCGTTTGGCCGCGGGACCCGTTTCCGTCTTTAGCGCACCAGAAACTGTTAAATCGCGTAAAATTACTCAAATCATCCGAATTATTTTCGGATGATTCATTTTACTTGTTTAACTCAATTATATGAAAATAGTTCATTTTTAGGGTTTTTATACACCAGTCAGTTCGTTTAAGCGAACTTTACCGGTTTACGCGTTTTAAACTTTAAAAGTTTGTTTTTGCACGAATAATTATCCGTTTAATCTCAGATCTTGAAATTTTGCACAAATCACTTTTTGACAGTGGGGAATTTTATAAAAATATTTCCAGAATTAATTTTTATATTTAAAATTTATTTATCTATTTTTAAACACCATTTAAACACTAAATATGTCGTAAATACCAAACGACCTTAGAAAAATCCCAATTTTTTTCTGGATGACCCCTGCCATCCACATAGTCCCCTGTAATTTTTCCAGAACCAAAATCTTCTTTTACATGCCATTTTCACTAAAACCGAGCTAGAAAACCCTAGAACTCGTTTAACTGAAAAGCCTACTTAGACTTCTCCAAATGACCTAAAATTTTGTGTGTGACATATACGTGTTATAAAAAGCTTATCTGCAATTTTCCAGAATTTTTCATGATATTTAACTGTTTTTCACCATTTTTAGCCAAAACCGAGCATTAAATTCACCAAATATTCATCTTTTGTCCAAAAATTACCAAACTTTCACAGAACTCTTATTTTCATGTGTAGAACATCCCTGTAAAATTTCATGACCCAACTCTAAACCATCCACAATCTGTCCAAAATTCCATAACCAAACATAAACCGAATATACCTTTCGTTTTCCGCCACTACAAACTACAAACTCGTCTTTCCGCCTTATCTACCACTAAACACAGATCCTACAACCAACATACCACAATACCAAGCAAGTTACACTCACAATCAAGCCTCTTACACTATAGTTTCGGTTATTGTTTCAAAACTAAAGTTTAAACCGTAAAAATTCGTTTTTGGTTCGTTTAACTCCTTTCTTGGACCAAGATCCCTTGTATAACCCGTATACATCACTTGATCATGCAAGAATCGGTTTTCATCTTTGAAACCTCATTTTCTTGCAAATAAACTCAAGAAACGAAGATGAACACGTACATAACTCGATTTTTACCTCGGTTTTCTTCTAAATCTCTCGGTTTTTAGATCATGAAGAGGAGAGGAGAGGGAATGTTGCAATGGTTGTTTAGAAAAAAAAATAATAAAGGAATGGGGTTATCCTCCTTATTCCGATCGGACCTAGTGAGGGGTGGGGTGGGACCCACCTTTCCATTTCTAGCCACATGTTTAGATTTTGGAAATCCGGATAATGTTTTGGATAATCTGGTTCAGTTCGTTTTTCGGTTAAATGTTTAATTCCGCTTAAAACGAGGCTAAAACGGTCGTTTTCGGCTTAAAAATGAAATTTATATAAAACCACTTTAAAAACTTTAAAAACTTAAACCATGACTTTCATTAACTTAAAACATCATATTATTAATAATTGCACATCTTTTTCGGCTTGATTGATCGTCTCTTTCTCGGTTTGGTATTAAAGGTTTCGTTTAATGTACCGACGTACCATTAAATCGAAAATTCTTTTTCTGAACTTTAATTCACTTATCCCGAAGCTTTAATACTTCGTAAACATCACTAAATATCATATATATCGTCTATAATTGAACCCTCGATTCGTTCGGGTTTCAATAACTATCGATCGATTGATCGCATATTCAATACGATGAATTATATATTCACGTACAATTAATACAGTGAACCATGTATTCTCGTATAATTACTATGGTAATTCATGTATCCGACATTAAATATGACGTAACTATTGTCTACCGGTTAGGGTATACCGGGTTTCGTCGGAATCGTTACATTTTCCCCCCGTTAAGAAATTTCGTCCTCGAAATTTTACACGCCCACTATCCCCTTCCGAAAGAAAGGTGGGGGTTTTCCCTTCAGAATTCACCCTCGCGCTACCAGGTATAATCTGGTCCTCGCTGTGAATTCCACTTAATCTTAATCAATAAAGCTTGGTATGTCCAAACTGTTTAGTTTTCCCGTCTACTAACTCTACGGAATTATTTATGATATCAGGCATGACTTCTATGAGGACCTCCATTACTGGTACTTTCGTTGCCTCGTCGCTTAGGTACTTTTCAATCCGTATACATGGCAAAACATCATGTATAGTACTTAGCCCCTGGAGTACTTTAATCGATAAACTAAATGACCAATCATGGAGATAGTATCATGAGGTCCAATATATTAAGGAGCTACTTTCGGTTTTGCCAAACCTCATATCACCTCTCTAAGGTGATGCCTTAAAAATACCTTGTCACCTCTTTCCAGCGACAATGGTTTCCTTTGAATGTTGGCATAAATCTTTTGCCAATCTCTAGCTGCTTTCAACTTATCTTAAATATTATAAATCCGATTGGTTGTTTCTCGAATCAATTCAAATATTATGGCTTGATTGACGCCCATTTTCAATTTAACAAATTGGTGATAATTACTTCACCCATAGAAAGCTTCAAGCTCTCGATGCTTCCTTCCCCGCCTTCCAATAATGGAAGTAGGATGACTATTTCGATCTGAGATAATTGAAAATGTTACTCCACGACGAGATACCCTTTCACCATCATGATTTTGGGCGAGAATTCATTGTGGTAATCGTCATGGATTGGGATGAAATGCGAGGATTGGTTAATCGATTCGCGATTACCCAATTTACATCATGCCTTTGATATATCTTGGGAATTTGCGTCCCGAAATCCATTGTAATTTATTCCCACTATCATTGGCGAATTTTTCTGTCGTTGTGGCGTTCCCTAGGGTTTTCGGTGTGCAGCCTTATCTCTTGCATAACTTAAGTATTCGCCAACATACGTAACCATATCTTTCTCCAAACTCGGCCATTAATAAAATCCTTTCAGATATTCGTATCATCAATAGTCTATTCCGATCCCGGATGTATGGAATATTTCGATCTATGCGCTTCGTCCATGATTAATTCACGAAGGTCATGGAGGGTCGGGATCCAAACCCGATTTTTGAAGTAGAGAATTTCGTCCACGCGCTGTTCGAAATTCTTCTCATTGCCGTAAAGTCCCTCCTTTTCCAATTGTTCCTCTTTCAACGCCTCACGTTGAGCGACTCGAATCAGGTCCGAAAAGTTCGACTGGACTATCATCCCCAGCGCTCGCACTCGCAATGGCTTAACCCGATCTTTCCTACTCAAGGCATCGGCTACGACGTTAGCCTTGCCGGGGTGATAACGGATGTCACAGTCATAATCGCTTAACAACTCGACCCATCTTCGTTGAATATGAGACTGCGGTCTCTTATCATCTATAAAATTTGTACATTTGCGTCGTACAAAGGATTATGAGTTGGGTAATGCTAAAAAAATTCTTCAATAAACCGCTGATAGTCTCCGGCTAGTCCTAAAAATTGGCGCATTTCCTTTGGCGCCTTGGGGTCTGCCAATTTTAATGGTTTCTATCTCATTTGGATCTATGTGAAATCCTTGTTGCTTTACAACATGACCAAGGGATTATGCTTTCTGTATTCAAAGTCACATTTCGAAAACTTCGCGTATAACTCCTCTTGCTTTAACACTTCCACCATTTTCCTTAAACGTCGTTTGTGCTCTTCCTTCCGTTGCAAATATATCAAAATATCATCGATGAATGCTATGACAAATTTGTCAGAATAAAGTTTACAGACTCGGTTCATGAGTTCCATGAACACTGCCGGCGCATTTGTTAGCCCGAACGGCATAAATAAGAATTCATAATGGCCGTAACGAGTCCGAAACGCTGTTGTTGCAACGTCCTCCTCTTGGATTTTTCATTTGGTGATAACTATATCTAAGATCAATTTTCTAAAAATAAATCGCCCCTTGCAGTTGGTTAAATAGATCATTTACTTCGAAGAAGTGAATACCTATTCTTGATCGTCACTTTATTCAATTCTCCCTAATCAATACACATCCTAACACTTCCGTCCTTCATTTCCCCAAATAACACTGGTGCACCCCATGGTGACTAACTAGGTCGTATAAAACCTTATCCAATAATTCTTGCATTTCATTTGGTGCAAGTCGGTAAGATGCTTTAGCAACAAGGCCAGCTTGAGGTATTAAATCGATTCTGAATTCGACCTGTCGGGTTGGCGGTAATCCAGGAAGTTCTTCTGGGAAAACTTCTGGATATTTACGTATCACCGAAACATCTTCTATATGTTTTCTTTTAAATACTTTTCTCTGAATCTAATTGCTTCATCGTCCGAAAGAGAGCTTCTAATCATCTGCTTTTCATATTTGATTTCAGCTTCATGTTGAGTTAGCCAATCCATGTTAACTATTACGTCAAAACTTCTTAACTTTACTGGTCGTAGGTCAATAAGGAAAGGTTAATCGTTCAGAATAATAGGACAATTCCGAACAATTTAGTTAACTATTAGGGGTTTACAGTTAGCGATTCTACAGTATAGGGTTCTATAGTTTCACTAATCGGTATCTTTCCAAATGATAGGAGGTTAACAGGAACTAACTTCTATCGACGACCGTAAATATATCACTGAAGCCTATTGATTTAGAGCTACAACATACTTAATACCACCTTTGGATCATGACGTGCTTTATTCGAATTACTCACAAAAGCACGGCTCCTTGCTTGATCAGAGGTTGATGCTTGTCATGAGGTTCGTCTTCCAACGACACCTTGGTTCAACTTTGGGCAATTTCTCTTGAAACGTTCTGTACTGCCACATTCATAGCAAGTACCACTGTTTGGCATAATTTGATTTCTTTGGATGGATTGTTATTGAAGCTGTTGGGTTCGGAGTGATTGTACACGAATGGGCTGGGGCTGCCGGTTCACATGGCTTCAATTGGTTCTACAATTTGGGCATTACGTCCATCTTTACCACACCTGTGGCCTACTATCACTCAACATTCTTCTTCCCGCCGATAACCATATTTTCCACATTTAGGGAAGGACCCTTCATGCGGTTCATGTTTTCACACCAGAACTAGTCTTAGTATAATTCTGGGTTGTAGGACATACCTACTTATTCAAAAGCCTATCTTGCACTATACCTTTATCATTTCTCTTCTTTAACACTCGACGTCTCACCTAACGTCCTTCTAGTCCGCTTCCCATAGAGTCAAATATATCAATGCTGGGTTGTGACACAACCCTTCCAAAGGTTGTATATTTTACAGGATTGACTATACTCCTTATCGATGGAGTTAGTCCCCAATATAGAGCTCACTTCGCTTAGTTTCAAGAGTAATTAGCCATGTTACCAGACATGACAATTCCTTCAAACGATTAGCGTGTTCTAAGTGATCAGCACACAATATTTCTATCATCCATAGCTCAGTTTCCAATCTCTGAACATAATTACTTGAATAAAAGTGCTCTAGCCCAAGAATTTTAAATTCCGACTATATCATCTGAGTAAAAATTTTCTAGCTATAATTTTGTACCATCGTGTTCCATCACGATACAACATAATCTACCAACATATCTGTAGCATATTTCACTACACAATGTTCTAGACTCTTACCAATATCCTTAACCATTTCGATCTTTCCTATCCAATCGCTAATCTATTCCTCCCTTTACCATCAGTAAACTATTAATAATTTCCTTAACACAACCAACAAACATATCTTTATACCGGATCTAATTCATTACGACTACTATTCATGTTTAGTTTATAACTAATACTTGTAGTCATAATAGTATTCGGTGGGACATTATCACTCTTAGTAATACCACTAAGAATTGAAATATTCATATTCATGTGATTGCTCGATCTATAATTCTGCGATCACATTTGCATCAACACTAGCAGTGATATGTGATACGACATTCGGTATCATCATCTGCTATCTTCGAGCAACCAACTGAATCATATCAATCTCCATCATTAGAGTTACTCTTTTTATGTCATTCTGTCGTACCCACCCCGTACGCAGTAATCAATATTAATCTCACCGTATAACTCGTTACCAGCTCAATCATAACAACAGGTACACATACACACCAAATATTATCACACATATTACACATACCAGTATCTAGTATATATGTCCCACAAATATTATAGCATATGGACTTAACCTGACGTCGGTTAACGATTAAATATGTTTCATAATTCTTGTCACCAACTGACATATAGATCTTTCTCAACAAAGATTAATATTTAATATGCTTGGTTTCAATATCCTTCTGCATGTCAGCATAACCGATACATGCTCACCGTGAGCACCAAACGATTACGTACCACGGAGTTATAATGTCCGTGTCCATTCGTATATTCGGCATACACGGTATACCACCTACGAACGAACAACCAACTATGCTATAATGATTCCAACACCTCTTTGTGTATGGGTAATCATTCTATTCGAGTATATATGGGTATAGACATCTAGAGGATGTAAGGATAACATAGGGAGTTGCAAGGTTCAAGGTAATCGCACAACATGGGTTGCCTTCAAATATTATCAATTACTATTATGGGAAACTCTATCGCTTGCTCAGTCAATGTCCTCCGGCGTTCTAGGTTCGTTAAAATCGGTAATTCTCGATCTGGAGGTGGTATGACTCATATGTTTGAGAGTGAGAAATACATATATATGTTTCTATATATTATTTTTATCTGCTCATTTGAGCCCTGCTTGCGGTGCGCGCATATAATGTATATATGTGTGAACCCTCGGGTGGGCAAAAGTAAAATTGCACTAATTTTGACGTTATTTTACTAATCTCGTGAAAATAACGTTAAAAGTGGCGGAAGGTTAATCAGGCATCATGTGGTGGCGTTGATAGCCGAAAGACAAGGGCACATGCACCAATCAGCCGGTGTCCCGATGATTGAGTGCTATGTGCCTTATGTCCAAGGCTTGATGCAAAACTACTATCGAGCCGGGGGTCTCACCGGAAGCAGCCTCTCTATCCCTATGGGATAGAGGTAAGGCTTTCTACATCTTACCCTCCTCAGACCCTACCATAGCATTGCTATTGGTGGGATATACTGAGTACGATGATGATGATGATGATGATGATGATATTTTTATCTGCTCATTTATTATCAAATTTATTATTATTATTATTATTTATTTTATTTATTTATTTATTTACCTTAATGGAATAAGAATGGGTTCAGGTACAGGTCCGTCCGTACGTGAGGGTCGGCGGTTCTGGTGATCATAGGGGGTTATTAAGATATACGGTACCGGTGTTGGTAGGGTAAGGGATTTATTAATTCCGGTTGGGAGTGACGGTTACTAGATATTTCTGGTTAATGTCAAACGAGCGATCTAACTTGGTACTATCATAACTATGGCCCGATAAGTCAGACTTATCATCAACCGATGCTCTAGGAATTTCAGCATCTTCGGTACTTTTATTATTTCATCCCCCGGTTCCTTATCCGGGTCCTATTTCTCAATACATGTACCCACAAGATACGTACATATATATATATACACATTAGCACGTATAAATAATATTATATACTTTACACATATGTTGCCATTTTTACCTATTAATGTACCCCGTGACTTCCCCTGAATTCCCTCGTGCGGACAAGTCTGTTATTATGTTCCGGACCATAATAACTCACTTGTCCATCCAAGTTCATCCAGATCTCGTCACTATAAATTATTAGTTGATATTCAGATCCTATAATACTTGAGCTACTGGTTATATTTTAGGTATCTTTTAAAGACATCCTAATTCTTTATAACCAATGGCTCTGATACCAACTTCTGTAACACCCCGTAACCGCAGCGGAAACGTAAACGGGATGCAACAGACACTCCTGATATCAACCACATTGTTTATAAAGAAAACTGAATACATTAATGTACTTCTAATTACATTATCTCGTATTTCATTACCGTCTAGGTGATACACACATCATGCATTACGATACATAATTCTATTTATTATAATGTATCCTAACATCCCGCACGCAAATGTTACACACATCAAGCACTTAGCACGTAAGCAATCACTTCATCTTAATTGTACCTGAAAAGCATGTGAGAAAACGGGTCAACTACGAATAGTTAGTGAGTTTCACAATTTGAGTAAACCATGATAAATCATTGTCAAAATATAATATTATCGATGTAATTATGCTGAGCCCACAAGTGAAACCTCTGTTAAACCAGTACTGTACCTGTTTCGGGGGCAATGTTAACCCAGAAACACTTCTAGGGACATCTGGGGACACTGTTAACCCAGTACTGTACCCATTCCGGGGGCAATGTTAACCCAGAAACACTTCTAGGGACATCTGGGGACACTGTTAACCCAGTACTGTACCCATTCCGGGGGCAATGTTAACCCAGAAACACTTCTATGGACATCTGGGGACACTGTTAACCCAGTACTGTACCCATTCCGTACGATTCCCGTACAATCAAATATTTATAAATACACGCAAATCCATGCGTTCAGTATGTACTTAAACATTTCAGTAGTAACATGCTTTCGCCACGGGAAAATATTTAAAAACAATTAAGAAAAAGGGGCTCGTGAAACTCACCTTAGCACATGCAAGCAGGTAACAACAGTCATTATCAGTTAACATGTCCAAATCTGTAATATGATCCTTACGATCGTTACTATACAATTATTGTTTATATAATCTTTAACCGTATCAACCGGTACATCTGGGGACACTGTTAACCCAGTACTGTACTCGTTCCGGGGGCAATGTTAACCCAGAAACACTTCTCCGGACTCAGATTGTGATATCGTTTAGAGTTCCATGGTCACAATTACTATTAGTTTGTTTTCCCCGTTTTGCGTGCCTAGCACGGTTATCCGTTTTTACGTTCAAAAATTGAGTTTGGTCACACACGACCCAAAAATAGTCGTTGACTGATAATTTAATTAAAGTTGTGAAATTAGAGCTCGGTTTAGACGCCCCGTTTGGCCGCGAGACCCGTTTCCGTCTTTAGCGCACCGGAAACTGTTAAATCGCGTAAATTAATCAAATCATCCGAATTATTTTCGGATGATTCATTTTTACTTGTTTAACTCAATTATATGAAAATAGTTCATTTTTAGGGTTTTTATACACCAGTCAGTTCGTTTAGGCGAACTTTACCGGTTTACGCGTTTTAAACTTTAAAAGTTTGTTTTTGCACAAATAATTATCCGTTTAATCTCAGATCTTGAAATTTTGCACAAATCACTTTTTGACAGTGGGGAATTTTATAAAATTATTTCCAGAATTAATTTTTATATTTAAAATTTATTTATCTATTTTTAAACACCATTTAAACACTAAACATGTCGTAAATACCAAACGACCTTACAAAAATCCCAAATTTTTCCTGGATGACCCCTGACATCGACATAGTCCCCTGTAATTTTTCCAGAACCAAAATCTTCTTTTACATGCCATTTTCACTAAAACCGAACTAGAAAACCCTAGAACTCATTTAACCGAAAAGCCTACTTAAACTTCTCCAACTGACCTAAAATTTTGTGTGTGACATTTACATGTTATAAAAAGCTTATCTGCAATTTTCCAGAATTTTTCATGATATTTAACTATTTTTCACCATTTTTAGCCAAAACCGAGCATTAAATTCACCAAATATTCATCCTTTGTCCAAAAATTACCAAAATTTCACAGAACACTTATTTTCATGTGTAGAACATCCCTGTAAAATTTCATGACCCAACTCTAAACCATCCACAATCTGTCCAAAATTCCATAACCGAACATAAACCGAATATACCTTTCGTTTTCCGCCACTACAAGCTACAAACTCGTCTTTCCGCTTTATCTACCACTAAACACAGATCCTACAACCAACATACCACAATACCAAGCAAGTTACACTCACAATCAAGCCTCTTACACTATAGTTTCGGTTATTGTTTCAAAACTAAAGTTTAAATCGTAAAAATTCGTTTTTGGTCCGTTTAACTCCTTTCTTGGACCAAGATCTCTTGTATAACCCGTATACATCACTTGATCATGCAAGAATCGGTTTTCATCTTTGAAACCTCATTTTCTTGCAAATAAACTCAAGAAACGAAGATGAACACGTACATAACTCGATTTTTACCTCGGTTTTTTTTGCTAAATCTCTCGGTTTTTAGATCATGAAGAGGAGAGGAGAGGGAATGTTGCAATGGTTGTTTAGAAAAAAAATAATAAAGGAATGGGGTTATCCCCCTTATTCCGATCGGACCTAGTGAGAGGTGGGGTGGGACCCACCTTTCCATTTCTAGCCACATGTTTAGATTTTGGAAATCCGGATAATGTTTTGGATAATCTGGTTCAGTTCATTTTTCGGTTAAATGTTTAATTCCGCTTAAAACGAGGCTAAAACGGTCGTTTTCGGCTTAAAAATGAAATTTATATAAAACCACTTTAAAAACTTAAACCATGACTTTCATTAACTTAAAACATCATATTATTAATAATTGCGCATCTTTTTCGGCTTGATTGATCGTCTCTTGCTCGGTTTGGTATTAAAGGTTTCGTTTAATGTACCGACATACCATTAAATCGAAAATTCTTTTTCTGAACTTTAATTCACTTATCCCGAAGCTTTAATACTTCGTAAACATCACTAAATATCATATATATCGTCTATAATTGAACCCTCGATTCGTTCGGGTTTCAATAACTATCGATCGATTGATCGCATATTCAATACGATGAATTATATATTCACATACAATCAATACAGTGAACCATGTATTCTCGTATAATTACTATGGTAATTCATGTATCCGACATTAAATATGACGTAACTATTGTCTACCGGTTAGGGTATACCGGGTTTCGTCGGAATCGTTACACTACCGCCCCTAGACCCCGCTGCCAGGGGCGCTACCCCCGGACCCCCGTTCGTTGTGGGTTATAAATAAACTAGAAACGCGATATAGATAGTGATAGTTAATTGATACGTGTAATTGTTATACAGTTAGTCGTGCACAGCTCAAGAAAGGAATAACTATAAACGGTGAACGTAACCGCATTCAGGTGAGTTTCTAGCCCCATTCCTTGTTATGTTTTCTGGGCTGTGTGCATACTCGATGTGATTAGTTAATACACTTATCCTGAGTAATAAGTGTATGCCATATATGTATTATGTGAAATGTATGAATGATTTCTTGTCGGTACATGAACGATCTTCGGAATTGCATGTACTGCCAGGAAATGGTTGATGTTATATGTATGTTGTATGATGAAGAATGAATGATGTATGTATGTGCGACACTTACGATTATGTATATAGAAAGTATGTTTAGGAGGTATGGAAGAAAGGGTACCGGACCCTAATAATATCTGAGGATGAAGGGTGTCCGGACCCTAATAATATCCGAGGATGAAGGGTGATCGGACCCTAATAATATCCGAGGATGAAGGGTGACCGGACCCTAATAATATCCGAGGATGGAGGGTACCGGACCCTAATAATATCCAAGGATGGAGGGTACCGGGCCCTAATAATACCCGAGGTATGTAGGGCGAATGCTCTTTATAATGTAGGTTAGTTATGTATGTGTATGAAAGATTGATGGACAGGTTAAGTATGTAATGTGTACCTTCGGGCACGTATATGTGTATGTAAAGTAAGTTATGTGATTAACTAGAACTCACTCAGCGTAGCTGACTTTTAGTATGCACGCAGGCAAATAGGTTGAGGCAGCTCGCGTGATTGAAGATACACGGCATAGAATCGAAGATACTGGCATCTCGAATAAATGTTGTGATGTTTTAAAGACTATGTTTTGTTTTAGTTGACTATGAATGTTTTATAAGGCAAGATTTGGAGGTGATGTAAGATATTATGGTTGAAGCTTTATATTCCGCGTAAAGTTTTAATTAACTCTGATTTGTAGAACTGTGTTTATGAGTAAATCCAACACCAACGTAGGGCTACCGGTAACGGGGCCTTACGGTCACACTACCAACCGGGTTACCGGTCCAAAAAAGATTTTGTTCAAAAATAGTCGGACCACCAAGTTCAAAAATAATCGAACGAACAACCAGGTTGCCAGTCCAAAAAAGATTTTGTTCAAAAATAGTCGGACCAGCAAGTTCAAAATAATCGGATCGCCAACTGGGTTACCAGTCCAAACGCTAGAACCGCTCGAGCTGGTCGGTATAACTAAAATCAGTTCAAACTGAACAACCATTATGTCCATGTCTTAGTCGGACCGGTCAAACCAACCTGTTTGATCCTGGTTTGAAAACATTGCTTACAACCACAAATTTATGATCGGATTAAAAATCATATAATATATATATAATTATATATATATATATATAACAAGTACTTTTCTAGGAAGATTAAGAATAATCATATTCATTAGATCATGTTAATTAACGATTGAGATTTAAAATTACCAAAAACCAACATAGTTTCATTGAATTTTTCTTTCACCATAGTTCGTTCATACCACATGTTAAAAATCTATTGGTTTTTTACCATTCCTAGGAAAACCTTTATTTTTATTTTAACTCTACTATACATATATTAGCTTTTATCCCCGTATTACGGGGTTGTGTTATATTATTCGTTTATAATATTTATATTTTTTTTACTTTAATTTTATTTATTGTAAGAAAGTTAATAATATAATTAGGATTTGATAATAAAAGAGTTTCAAAAATAAATGAGATGTTATAACCTAGTTTAAAAGTTAATAGGGTTTGGTGAGACTCATGACCCGTTTATTTTGTTTACTACAAAATTGTTTATTAATCATAAATAATATATTTTTTTAAAAAAATCATATATTAATTTTTAGTATATCCCTATTTATAGGATTTTCATATAAAATATTTTGCGAGATTAATTTTTAATTTAATGATATGTTATAACCCTTTTAAAAGCTATATGGGTTTGGTGAGACCTATACCCGTGAATTTGAGTCAAATCCATGAGAAACTTCATTTGTAATTAAACAATCGAGTGGCTTGAGATAATGTAAGTAACAACCAGAGAGCTTTTAAAGGTGAAGAAAAGATATAAATTTATTTTTCACAAATTTCTCACCATTTGCGACAAATGTAATTTTCTTAAATAGGATATAGCCTATACATAAATTACAGACTAATTTTCAATCCCATGTTTCATGTTTCTCATCATAAAGGTCCAAAAAGACATTTTTAGAATAACTGTTTGTCCATATACGATCTTTTACAATAGAAATAAAATGTTGGTTAGGATTCAATTTTAGCTTTTTAAATATTTCACACACAGTACAATATACGTCGATTTCTAAATACTTAACACCAGCCTCTAATTTTCTAAATACTTAACATCAGCCTCTAATCCTTTTTCATATACGGAACAATATGTTATATAGATACAACATGTTTGTGACCGATTTTTAGTTTCGATACTTTTTAAAATAGTAAATATTGCACCAAATAATTGATGACTGAAAATCAATATTTGATTTATTTATAAACAAAAAATACATTAAAGACGAAATATCAGTTACTAATTCAGTCTCTAATAAATTTTTAAATAAAAGATTTAGGAGTATTAAGAACTTATTTTCAGTCTCTAATATGTTTCCTCTTTTTTAGAGACTAAAAACCAGTCGCCCATACATTTACATCATTTTTCAGTACAACGTGAACGTATCTCAAACTAAAATTCAGTCACCAATGAGTTTCCCTCTAAATCCTAATATCGCGCATAAATATTTTTGATTGGAATTCAGTCTCCAATAGTGTGGCAAAGTATTAGGGACTAAAGATCAGTCACTAACGTAAGTCACATAAAAATCAGTCCCAAATATTATCTGTAACTAATAAACCATTCCCTGATAATACATATTTGTCACTGATATGTCAGTCCTTGAAACTTTAGTCTCCAATGGTCACTTTTTTTTAGTGATAATAAATTACGCAAAGTAATCAAATGTTAATTAATAGTTGAGAACTAATCAGATGAACCTTACCTCTAGTGATACGGTTGATAGCGAGATAAAGTGAATTAATTTGATTTAGGGGATGAACCGATTTAGGGATAAAATAAATAGGACGAAGAGCAATAATTTTTCTAAGAGAGGAAATCAGTAAGGTGAAATTTTTGTTATTGAAATATAAGTTTTGAGTGGGAAGTTCAACTTTTTAGGAAAACTCTTTGGGGGAAGATACTTTGGTAAATTTCATAAAACATAAATTTAAAAGGCATGAAGTTACATCTTAAACGTAACTAAAGTGTCAAGTGTCATATTAAGTTATACTATAATAAAACTCTAGCAAATAATCGTCCAATAAAACCAATGTTTTATGACTACAATATCAAGTGTCCTATTACGGCGTATTATAATAACATCACAATGGTGGAGCATCCTATAAAGGTTAAAGTTATAAGACTCAAGTGTCAAATGTCCTATTAAGTTATGTTATAATAAAACTCTAGCGAATAAGCGTCTTATAAAACAGATGTTTTATGACTCAAATAGCAAATGTCCTATTATGGTGTATTATAATAACACCACAATGATTAAGCGTCTTATAAAGGTTAAAGTTATAAGACCATAGTGCAAAATGTCCTATTAAGTTATGATCTTATATGACACTGACTAGAAAGGGTTCTATTACACCGAACATTATGACTTAACTACAAAGTGTCCTATTAACTTATGTTATAATAAGACCTCCAGTGATCAAGTGTCATATTACATTACTACGTAACGGGACACCAACAACTACATGTCTTATAGGTTACTTTATTAAGATTTAGATTTTAAGTGTCTTATTAAGTTATATGATAATACGACCCCAAAGAATCATCCATCCTATTAAATAACTTTTTAGGACACCGGCTCTGTAGCATATATTGTAAAAGGACCTCAAACGTTCATTTGTCCTTTTAAATAGATTTTAGGACCCTATTTTACAAGCGTCTCACACAAAAGGTCCTAAAAAGCCCTTTTTGATGTAGTGGTTCCTTGCGAACGCAGATGTGGCATAAACCTAAAAAATGAAAAAGACCAAGTGAGTAGACTCGAATACTTAAAATAAACAAAAATAAACTAAAACTTAAATTAGACTCCTACGACTCAAAAAAAAAATAAAGCAATCGCCAAGAGTCCCCGAAAACGGCGCAAAAAACTTGATGTGCTAAAAGTAGTCAAAAAAATTATTAACTAAATTACGCTAATCTAGACACTAAGTAATAATTCTATACTCTTAAAACTAGACTAAACTACTGACTGGAAAGTGAACCGATCGACTCTAGTATATATAAGTAAGTCTGGATATCGAACCCACGAGACTCTTTAAATTACGTATATTAACTAATTAGACTTAACTGACCGACGCGACTATTTAATTATTATTTGTTAAAGGGGGTCGTTAATTATTAATATTAAACTAACAAAATAAACTGATTAATAAAAGACAAGTAATAGAACACAAGACAAAATACTTTAACTGATTCAGATGATGATGAAAAAACACGTAGGCTAGAATCCCAAAGTTTCAGTTATCAAATAGTTGGAAAATAATAGTTATGGAACTGGGATCGTAAAATAAAAACTTAAAAGAAAACCCGAACAGGAACCTGACCCTTCTCAAGAAGACACGTATGGGTTTCTAATAAGTTTTAAGACACAACATTTTATAAATTAAACTCCCTTACGGTTATCTAATTAATTTATGAAAGAGTACCTTTATAGTGAAATCCTACCTTAAAGCGCAAAAATCAAAGGTAATTTGACAACCTTAATTGACTCGCTAGACAATATTAATTAATCAAACATAGACGGACTCCTTACGAATAACTAAATCTAGCAATCTCAATTAACAAAGATCTAACAATAACATATCACCTTACAGCTTTCTAGGTTAGCAGCACACTTTTTTTTCATTTGACTAATAATATTATTCCTATGATCTTATTCGAATTCAACCATAAACCAGTCAAAGACACACAGTAGATGACCT
>NW_027496987.1:0-90392 GCF_021521415.1 Bidens hawaiensis | reverse complement strand
TGACGTGTGAAAGTTGTTACGCAAAATCATGGAATAACGAAGGAGTACATGGTAGAACAGATAATGGGATAACAAATTATTTGTTATGTTGTGTTTACAGTAAGGTTCAACTTCCACGATTAAAAGCTCCTTATAAACTATAAAAATCTGTTTACTGGTGTTGACTCTAAAAGCAAATACTTTTTAAAGAATATTCATTGTTACAATTCGATATTTAGTTTTACTTCAATGGGTGAAAAAGTTGATAACTCCATTAATAAGGGTAAAGCGCAGTACATTTTTAGACTTGGTGGACAAAAATTATCATCGTATTGGAAGTCTTCTACCTCTCCAAGGTGGAAAACCCAAATTCTCCCAACTATACATATGTGACCCGAATAGTGAAGTATCAAATAGAAAGATAGTATGTGGGTATGCAATTTAAATTTTCATATACATTATAGATTATTATTATTATCATTATTATTATTTGGTTTTATCATTCTTTATATATACATTAGTCTAATAATAATAAATTTTTTGTAGTGACACAACCAGGGGATCAACGTCAACTTCAGACTTGAATGATCTGGAAATTATAACAGAATTGAAAAGTATGTTAGACTCTCAAAATGTTTTGGTCAAAACATACAAAATGGTTAGAGATTGTTACAAACGAAATCCAAATTGCAACCTAAAACTCCGTCTTATTGGAAAAAGGCAACAAGATGGAAGAATATATAACTTACCAACCACATCTGAAGTTGCAGCTCTTATTATTGTAGACATTAATGTTTGTTTTGCAATGACAATAAATAAAAGCCAAAGCCAATCACTTTCTAGGGTTGGTTTATTTTTTAGTCAACCAGTTTTCGCCTATGGCCAGTTATATGTTGCGCTGTCTAGAGTTAAAACAAGAGGACTCAAAGTACTCATTTTTGATGAAGATGGTCAAGTTTAAAAAAAGACTACGAAAGTTGTATATGAAGAGATTTTTAGAGAGCTTTGTTATGTAATTCTAATTGTCTTCATTGTAATTTATTAGATGTTTTAAGTGCATCTTTAGATTCATTGACTTTTTTATAATATAATTTATCTAACCCATGTATCACACGAGTACCTAATCTAGATTAGTAATATAATACAAGATAATTAATTATTTTCAGGGTCATTGAACCTACACTTATGGCACATGGATTAAATCCTAGGTTATGCATGACATTGACATGAAATGAATTATTGCTTTCTTTAAACATTTTATCTTCTATTTATTTATTAATTTTGTTGACGATTAGTGATTAGTTTTAGGGAGGTGGGAGTGAAGAAGGATGGAAGCAATATTTTCAGACCTAGTTCTATCTTAGTTTTTAGTGCAAAAATTTATGGTTTGTTGGTTCCAAACTTCCAATAGTGACATCAAAATCCTCGGGTTTAGTCCCCATTATTAACCGATGTATAAATTAAAACTACACCCAATTCTCCCTTTGATGTTAACGGAATACATTACAAGCTTAGGTATTATCTTGCCGATATAATATTTCCAAACGCCGCTACTTCTGTGAAATGATTTTCCAATGCAGAAAATCTTAAATAGTTTTAGGTTCAAGGTAGCACAAAATCAATAATGAAGAAAGTGGGATGTAACATCCTATTTTTAATAATAATAAACAACTTTTTTTTACTTAATAGTGTGTTATTATTTAGCTAAGTTAAATAATAATAATAATAATAATAATAATAATAATAATAATAATAATAGAGTGTGAGCTTGGTCAATAAAATATGGAATAAAGGATGGTGATGGGAGTATGGTCGTTGGACTTGGGGTATTTAAACACCGTTAAACCTCTCTAAAACCCTCATTTCCATCATCATTGCCTCCCTACACACGCAAAAACACACATGAACACACTCATTCATCCCAGATTCATATCCGAGCTGAAGAAGGTTAGATTTCGTGTCCATACATCATCAACATCAAGGAACCTAACACGATTCACGTGTTGATTCAGATCCGAACCAAACCGGATCTAAGAAAGGTATGTTTTTAGTTAAAGGGTTAGTATTTGAGGTCGAATCGTTATGAAACTTGGTAGCATAGTAAATTAGACCTTAGAGTGTAGGAAAACATAAACTTGATTTTAAACAATGAAATGATTCGGGACGAATTAGTGATGTCGGACCGTGTTAAAACAAGAAACTGCAGTTGTTACGGCCCAGAACTCGTTTCATTGGAATAACAGGCATAAGGGGATGTAATAAAACAATTTAAATGGAAAAGCATAAGAAAACAGTTTTGAATCGAGTTCTTTAAAAATTCGATTCGATTGGAAGAAGCTCGATTCGATTCGTTTGGAAGAAAATTCGATTCGATTCGTTGCCCAAAATTCGATTTGATTCTTTTGAAAACTCGAGTTGATTCATTTGAAAACTCGACTTGATTCATTTAAAGATGCATTTTTTGTTTAACCCCAGCCAGGGGCTTTACCACTTGGACCCTACTATGGAATGCCGCCCCTAGGACCCTACTACCAGGGGTGCTGCCCCCGACCCCTATTCGTTAGGGGTTTCACTTACTTAGAATATGATATGGTTAGGAGTAGTTAACTGATACTTATAATTGTTACATTATTAGTCGTGCACAGCTAAGGAGTGGTGTTACAATTAAATTCGATAGAAACATGATCCAGGTGAGTTTCTAGCCCCTTTCTCTGTTATATTTTCGGGGCTATGTGCATACTCTTAAGTGATTAGTTAATACACTTGCCTTAAGGGGTAAGTGTATGCTATATGAATGTTTAATGAATGATATAGAAAATGTTAAAGTATGAGTGTATTTATATGAATGATAATATGATGAAATGTATGTATGAATGTATGGTTGTATGGACGTATAAATGGTTGGTACCAGACCCTAATAACATATGCGATAGAAGGGATCAGAGCCTAATAAAATTTGAGATAGACGGGACCAAACCCTAATAATATATGAGATATAAGGGACCAGATTCTAATAATATTTGAGATAGAAGGGACAAGACCCTAATAATATATGAGATGGTATGTATTAGTAAGTTAAAACAATAAAGCATGAAAGTATGTATGCATGTATGTATGTATGTATGTATGAATGAAAGGTAAGCATGTAAGGATGAAATATGTCACACCCCCATCTTAGACCTGAGCGTATGACCAACAGTTGGTACCACATTTGTAAATAAATCAGAGTTACGAGTTAAAGCGGAAGTCTTTGAAACATGTGGATTTAAAATATAATATTTACATTACAAAAGACGGAACAAAAGTTTCCGTTTAAGATTACTTGTTTTAATTTACAAACCACCATTCATTAATATTTAATTTTAACAAAAAGATCTGAGCCGTCAGATATTTTAAGCACTTCGTTCTTCAAGCCCTAATCTTGGTTACCTGCAAAATGTTTAGAAAATACGTTAGCAACGAATGCTGGTGAATATGCTGACGCTAAAAACATTTTATTTTACTTCATTACCCCTCGAGACATAAACTTAGGTCCGGCCCATCGTGGCTTAGGAATAATCAAGCAGTAAAACAATACAATAAACTCAAGTCTCTACGCAAAGAACCCCAGAAAACAGCGCAGCGTTCGACATTACTTAGGTACTATATGTATACACATGGCCATTACTCCCCGCAGACGAGCGTGACTATAAACAAGTGTGGTGCGATGTGCCCACCGCATTTTACCACATATGTAAGGATCCAGACAAACGTATACTACAGCCTGAGGGTTAGGTTTATACTCTTGTTTATATATGTTTTAGAGGCACGTAGTCTCATGTCAACCCTTTTCATTTAACACATTTGACTCGTTTGAAAACAAGTTTGTAAAGTTGGGGCGCATTCACCTTTTTGATTTGGATCGGCTTCAAACACCGTCCAAGGGTCTTTCCCGTTGCTATCTCGCACATATAGTAAGAGTATAACCTTTTGTTAACTGGATATACAATCCGGCTTAAGACCTTTAGTCTTATAATCGTCACCTCGATTATTTATTCTTTACTTTAAAATCTTTAGTTAAAAAGTATTTTCTTTCTTTTTAAACCTTTAGTCTAAAAATATTATTCTTTCTTTATTTTATAAGACAACCTATAGTTATCTTATTTTCTTACATTTCTTCTTCTATAAGAAACGTATATCTATCTTTTCTTTATTATTTAAGAATAGTTATCATTACTTAAATAATAATTTATAACAAAGAATTATTATATATATAATCACACATATATATACATTTATAACTCTTTCTTTTCTTTTCTTTGATATATGTTATTTTATTTTATCGAGGTATCGAGTATCACCTCGACTTAGGGTTTTAAGTCTTTTATAATATTTTATTTGTATTTTATTCGGGCATTATGCCTACCTTTCCTTGGCTTATCAAACCCTACACAATCGAGCAGCACTTCGTCGCTGCTTCGTCTTTCACGACTATTTGATCAATATTTTCCCTTGGCACGCTTATCGGGACACCAACTCTTTATTGCACGTTCTTCGAGATGGTTATTGGGATGTCGGAATGGCAACACCTTCTTCGTTGGATCATTGATGGAATGTGGCACGTAAATAAATGAATAGGGAAAGGAGATTGAGTATTATGGACACATTTTTCCAGGCGATTCGAGGATACGATTGTCGGGTTCTAGAGAGATGTTAGAGAGAGAGAGAGAGGAGTGTGAAAATTGAGTTTGAAAATGAATAAACCCGTCCTTGTTATTTATAGGCAAAATCAGGCAGGCCATCGCGATACGCGATGGCCATTGGCAAGCCCATCGCGCATCACGATGTAGGCTTGCTGCGTCACAAAATAGACCTGCCACGTGGCAGACGTTGTGCCATGTGTTGACACGTGGCGACAAGTGGCGAACGTGCTACCACGTGGTGGACGGTGTGCCACGTGTGGACACATGGCACGCCACGTGCCTTGTGTGTCAGACAACCCATCGCGATACGCGATGGGTTTCTCTTCTGATCCATTGCGTATCGCGATGGGTCAAGAAACCAGAATTTTTATTTTAACCCTAAGGTTTGGAATTTGACAGTTTTGGTCCTTTGACTTTGAAAACTTGGTATTTTTGATCCGATATTTTAATGGAGTTACAAAATATGTGTCTTTGTATACGTATATATGTGAAAGTAATGTATGTTGCCTGATTAACTAAAACTCACTCAGCGTAGCTGAATTTTATTATGTATGCATGTAAATAGGCCAAAGGAGCTAGCTTGAGGGAGACACATGACATTGGACTGAAGAGACTAACATCTTGAGAAGAATGTTATGGTGTTTTAATGTGTCGTTTTATATTATATTTTCAGACAAGAGTTTGTTTGTTTTGATGAGGTTTGAATGATAATGTAATATATGGATGAAGTTTAATGTTTCCAAGAAAGTTTTAATTCACTCTGATAATTAGAATTATGTTTATGAGTAAATCCTGTTGGGAAAAACGACCACCTAGCCACGAACGGTAAACAAAAATGCGGAATTAAACTTCGTTTGGCTAAACTTTTTCCCGACCCGAATGAACCAATGAGGATGCAAACAAATAGGGTAAATAAAAAGTAAATTGTGACACAATAATTTTTAGCGTGGAAAAACTCTCAAGGTGAGAGTAAAAAACCACGGGACTACTAGAGCCGCTTCAAATCCACTATCACCAATAATGAGAATTACAAAAGTTCTTCTCTAGATAAAACTAGAGGCATACACAAATCATCATATACTTGGTACAAACAATCTTCAAGTATATGGAACTAAACTACAAAAGAGTAAACGAGTAAGAGGTATCACCAACGAGAGAATGAGTCGATCTATGGCACGTCCCTTATCTTCACAAAACACCAAAACCTTGGAGCAATAAAAACCTTCTCTTCGTAATACTTGATTCAACAGAAGAGGAATAATAATAATCAATTCTTTCGTATGTATTTAGTTGCGGCAGAATGAATCATCACCACAAATAAAATAACCCTTTATATGTATTCCGTTTCTTGTCCTTTACGTGAACAAGCCCATCTCCAGAAGAAAACAAAGTCACCACATATTCATGTGGGTCACAGCCCATTAAATAAACCAGCACCAATTGTTCTTCTTTTTTTTCTTTTAATTATTAGAACATAATAATAATTATACTAATAAGAATAATAATAATAGAGTCCATGAAGGATAATTATTGTCGGGTTTTCTCATGGGCAAAATAACCCAACAAGTCTCCCCCATTTTGTCTATGAGAAAGAACTCACCACCCCAGCAAGTGAGCAACAAATCTTCAACTTCTCTCTTGCCAAAGCTTTGGTTAACATATCAGAACAATTATCATTGGTATGAACTTTATCAAGTTCAAACAACTTGTCTTCAATAGCATCTCTAATCCAATGATACCTCACATCAATATGTTTTGTTCTCTTATGATATGTAGAGTTCTTAGCAAGGTGAATAGCACTCTGATTATCACAAAGAACCCTGTAGCGCTGTTGCATAAAGCCAAGCTCTTGCATAAATCTTTTCAACCACAATAATTCTTTGCATGCTTATGTTGCTGCCATATACTCTGCCTCGGTAGTAGACAAAGCAACACACTTGTGCAGTCTTGACTGCCATGACACGGCTCCTCCTGCAAATAACATCAAATATCCAGAAGTGGATTTCATGTTGTCCTTATTTCCTGCCATATCAGAATTCGTGTAACCAACAAGCATCGGTTCCCCATTTCCAAATGTTATACCCAATTTGGAAGTACCCCGTAGATATCTAAGAATCCACTTAACTGCTTCCCAATGCTTCTTACCCGGATTTGACAAGAACCGACTAACAACACCTACTGCATGGGCAATATCAGGCCATGTACATACCATTGCATACATCAAGCTTCCAACCACTGATGCATATGGAACACCATCCATCTCTTTAATCTCTTTCTCAAAAGTAGGGCAATCTTTTTCAGTTAACTTAAAGTTTGGAGTAAGAGGTGTACTAACCACATTAACTTTAGACATCTTAAATCTGCTAAGCACCTTTTCAATGTATTGCTCTTGTGACATGTGCAACTTCTTTGAAGCTCTATCTCTAGTAATCCGAATGCCAAGAATATTCTTAGCTGGCCCCAAGTCTTTCATAGAAAACGACTTACTTAACTCTTTCTTCAGCTGGACAATTCTTTATGCATTCTTGCCAACAATCAACATATCATCAACATAAAGCAATAAAATGATAAAATCATCATCACCAAACCTCTTAAAGAAAACACAGTGATCAGACGCAGTCTTTCGGTAGCCTTGCTTCCCCATAACTGACTCAAATTTCTTGTACCACTGTCTCGGTGCTTGCTTCAACCCATAAAGACTTTTATGAAGTTTACAAACATAATCTTCTTTACCTTTTAACCTGAAAACCTTCAGGTTGCTCCATATAGATATCCTTATCGAGATCACTGTGAAGGAATGCTGTCTTGACATCCATTTGCTCAACCTCAAGATCAAGACTAGTAGCTAGACCAAGGATCACCCTGATGGAACTCATCTTCACAACTGGAGAAAAAATCTCATCAAAATCAATACCCTCTCTTTGACTGAACCCTTTGACCACCAATCTCGCCTTGTACCTAGGCCGTGAGGTATGTTCTTCAGTCTTCAATTTGTAGACCCACTTGTTCTTCAAAGCTCTTTTACCCTTAGGCAACTTCACCAACTCAAAGGTATTGTTCTCATACAAGGAATTCATCTCATCTTGCATGGCTTCAAACCACTCTCTTTTATGCTTATGTTCCATGGCCTCTTTATAATACTCGGGCTCTCCCCCATCAATGAGTAAGACATACTCACCAGTCGAATAACGAGTCGAAGGTTGACGGTCTCTCGAAGACCGCCTGAGTGGGACAAATGCAGGCATATCTACAGGTAACTCGGGATGAATATTCTCATCCAACTCTACCTGCTCTTGATTATCAACATTATCGGTACCATGTTGTTCGTCATTTTGAATACCATCTTCGTGATGTGGCTCAGATTGCTAAGTAGGAATAGGATCCAAATCAAAGAGATCATCAATATACTGAGGAACTACCTGTGTTTTCTCAATATCTTTCAAACTCTCATTTTCCACAAACACAACATCAAGACTTCTAACAAGCTTCTTTGAAACCGGATCATATAGCCTGTATCCAAACTCATCTTTCCCATAACCAAGGAATATACACTGTCTAGACTTCACATCAAGCTTTGATCTTTCATCTTTGGGGATATACACATATGCTTTGCATCCAAAGATCCGCAAATGATGATATGAAACATCTTTGCCACTCCAAACCCTGTCTGGAACATCATTATGCAAAGGAATACAAGGAGTAAGATTAATAACATGTACCGTTGTATGTAAAGCTTCTCCCCAAAAGGAATTAGGCAACCCTGCATGTGAGAGCAAACACTTAAACCTTTCAACCAAGGTTCGGTTCATCCGTTCTGCTAAACCATTCAACTGTGGTGTCTTAGGAGGTGGCCTTTGGTGTCGAATACCATTCTCTCTGCAATAAGCATTAAAAGGACCAATGTATTCACCTCCATTATCTGTACGAACACACTTGAGCTTCTTCCCAGTTTGTCTCTCAACTAGGGCATGAAACTGCTTAAACACATCATATACTTGATCTTTAGACTTTAAAGTATAAACCCATACCTTCCTCGAATGATCGTCTATAAATGTGACAAAATATAAGCAGCCCCCAAGTGTTCTAGTCTTCATAGGACCACACACGTCTGAATGAACCAAGTCAAGTATACTTTCTTTTCTATGAGGCGGATGACTATGAAAAGAAATTCTTTTTTGCTTACCATTCATACAATGAGAACACTTCTTCAAATGAACATCTTTCACACCGGACAAGGCATCTTTCTTCAATAAAATAGACATCCCCTTTTCACTCATGTGAGCAAGTCTCTTATGCCACATATCATTCGCATCAGAATTCGTCAATGAATTAACCGAGTCTCTGGAAATCTTTGGATGACCATGTACAACTTTGAAGTTCTTTCACCTCTTGCCACGCTCAACGAACCACGAGTGAGTTTCCAAATTCCACCACCAAAGGTACTGTGAAAACCATCATCATCTAATGTGCCTGCGGAGATCAAATTAAGTCTAATATCCGGAACATGTTTCACATTGTGTAAAACCAAATCCATCCCAGTGTCAAACTTCAAACAAACATCCCCAACTCCAACGATCTTTGATAGCCCATTATTACCCATCTTGACATTCCCAAAATCACCAGGAGTATAAGACGAATAAAAATCCCTTTGTGATGTCACATGACAAGTAGCACCACTGTCAACAACCCAACTCGAATCATCACGTGCAATGTTCACCCTATCATAATCACAACAAATATAAAACTCTTCGGTGGTAGTGTTAGTTTCAGAAGTACCTTCATCACCTTCATCTTTCTTGTAGTTGTTCTTTTTATTGTTGTAATTAGCCTTCTTGTTCTCCTTTTTCAGTTGCCTGCAATATTTTATTGTGTGCCCTTTTCTACCACAATGATGACACTCATATTCTTCAAATTTCCCTTTGGACTTACTGCGGTGCTTTGCTCTATTACTCGGACCTCTGCTATGGCTTCTCCCCCTACTTTCGGTAACCAAGGCATCTGAATGTGAAGAGGAACCTTGTGACTTTCTTCTCATATCTTCATTTATAATATTACCTTTAGCCAATTCCATAGTAATAATACCGTTAGCTGCGGAGTTGGACAACGATGTCCTAAATGTCTCCCAAGAATCCGGTATTGTACCAAGAAGCCATAAACCTTGTATCTCGTCTTCAAACTTAATACCCATACCTGCAAGCTGATTAATAACACCCTGAAACACATTCAAATGATCATTAACAGGAGTTCCATCACGGTATTTCAAGTTAATCAACTGTTTAATCAAGAACAACTTATTGTTCCCAGTCTTCAGAGCATACAACTCTTCAAGCTTGGTCCATAGAGTACGAGCATGACTCTCCCCGCTAATATGGTTCAAAACATTATCATCAACCCATTGCCGAATATACCCGCAAACCTTCCGATGCAAAATATTCCATTCTTCATCAGTTTTATTTTCAGGTTTATCGGTACTAAAAACAGGCAAATAATAATCCTTCATATAAAGAAGGTCTTCCATATTACCTTTCCAAACATGATAATTAGAACCATTCAAACTCACCATCTTACCCGTATTAGCTTCCATCGTTCAAACAAGTCTTAACCCAAGAACAAGAGGCGAAGCTCTGATACCACTCTGTTGGGAAAAACGACCACCTAGCCACGAACGGTAAACAAAAATGCAGAATTAAACTTCGTTTGGCTAAACTTTTTCCCGACCCGAATGAACCAATGAGGATGCAAACAAATAGGGTAAATAAAAGTAAATAGTGACACAATAATTTTTAGCGTGGAAAAACTCTCAAGGCGAGAGTAAAAAACCACGGGACTACTAGAGCCGCTTCAAATCCACTATCACCAATAATGAGAAATACAAAAGTTCTTCTCTAGATAAAACTAGAGGCACACACAAATCATCATATACTTGGTACAAACAATCTTCAAGTATATGGAACCAAACTACAAAAGAGTAAACGAGTAAGAGGTATCACCAACGAGAGAACGAGTCAATCTCTGGCACGCCCCTTATCTTCACAAAACACCAAAACCTTGGAGCAATAAAAACCTTCTCTTCGTAATACTTGATTCAACAGAAGAGGAATAATAAAAATCAATTCTTTCGTATGTATTTAGTTGCGGCAGAATGAATCATCACCACAAATAAAATAACCCTTTATATGTATTCCGTTTCTTGTCCTTTACGTGAACAAGCCCATCTCCAGAAGAAAACAAAGTCACCACATATTCATGTGGGTCACAACCCATTAAATAAACCAGCACCAATTGTTCTTCTTTTTTTTCTTTTAATTATTAGAACATAATAATAATTATACTAATAAGAATAATAATAATAGAGTCCATGAAGGATAATTATTGTCGGGTTTTCTCATGGGCAAAATAACCCAACAAATCCAATGCTAAAATAGGGCGCTGAGACTAGGGCATTACAAGTTGGTATCAGAGAATAAGTTTGATAGATATAAGCACCCTATATTCTTAGACTTGCATAGATACTGGAACCTAAGAAAGAAAATAAAGAAGATGTCAGTTCAAGAAAACCATGTGTCACACAAGCAAGCTTGGTAAAGGTAAGGTACATGAGTAATTTCATGTATGATGTAGGAAGGTGTAAGAAAGATTGCTTAAGTGCTAGAGATACGGTTATGTAATTATATAAAAATGTTAGATTGATTGTCCAACCGTTTAAAAGTAGAACTTAGCACAAGTGGGCTCACAAAGGGAAATGCATAGGACACTGAAAGTAACGTGATCAGCTAATTACAATTGGACACTGTTATTACCCTGTTTGCCCTACTATCCTTGTACTAAATTGTTCCTAGAGTGATGAAGTTTGTGTTTCCTTATAGAGTACGAATGGCTAGAACAAAGAAAGCTATCGGTCAAGTAGGTCATCGGGACGCCGTGTTAGGTAACATGTTAACACCATTTGAAGAACCAGTTACTGACACCAGAGATGAGAGAAGTGTAACTGAGTGAGACGAAGGGTATCAACTGGCCCATGGTATTCAAGCTGTCATTGCTTAAGCTGTAGTTGCTGCAATGAAGAATCTGCGTGCAGAAGGGTCTGATGGAAGCCAAGTTAAAACCACTGATCAGAAGACATAAGAGGACTCCAAGAAAGATGATGAGACGGAGAAAGACTAATCAATTAGTTAAGTTCGCTCTTTTAAAGTTGGTGAGGGGAAGAAGGGTCGAGTGGTTGTAACTACAAGTCATTCAAAGGTTGCGTCCTGCCGACATGGAACGAGCTTTTGATGTCTTCAAAATTCGTTGGGCTATAGTACAAAATCAGCATGACTAATGACCCAAGAAGTAACAGAAAATAATGCATGCTTGATTTATATTACATAAATGACTTTCGATAATAAAGATTGACCACTGTGTCCTTTTAACAAAAACGTGCTTCCAACATCAAGAAGGTCTACAAGTAACAATTGACATTTTTTAAGATTAACGTTAACGTATACAAAGTTCATTTAGATTTGATTATTTGCCATTTTTAAGGTATTTAATCAAATTGAAGGTACTACTTGTGGCCTACTCAAAACATGTGTTTGTATGGAACTTTTGTTGGAAGTTTTTGGTATAAGTGTGAATGAAAGTCTTAAAAGTAAAGGTGGTAAATGCTTGTCCCATATTTGTGCGGGAGCAAAGTGAGTAGTTATAAGGTAAAGCATTTTTCTACTCCATTGAATCTTTATGATATGTTTTAGCACAAGTCCTACCCTCGCACGCGGGGGGGGGGGGGGGGGTGTGTCAAAAAATGGGTTTAAAGACTGGAATTTCTTTGAACTTGTGTGTGCCTGCACGTCAGCTTTGAAATCCCTAGCTTGCGTGAGGCGGTTTTTTACACTCATTTTTGAGACTACTAACTGATGCATTTCATAACTATAATGATCATTATTTTTTGGTTTAAACTACACTACTGACCATCATTCAGTATTGTTATACACTAATGATCATTTATCAGTATCACTAATGGTCATTGGTCAGTTTTGGGTTTTATGGCTATAAAACCAAACCAAATGCAGCTGTTCAGACACACACACAAATAATATCACACTCATTCTCTCTACTACAACATTTCTCTATTTCGTTTCAGGAAAATAATCAAGTCCAAAAGTTAGTTGCTGCTGCTTTGAACCGTCGTACTCTAAGAACAGACCACGAATATGTTTAAGGGAATAGTGTCGAACACAAGCCCGGTTCACTGTTACCATTTCTTTCTTTGTTTGTATATTGTTTCAGATTATCATTCGGATGTCTAACAAACTTAAACAAATCTTATTAATTGTTTCTGTATTTCATTTCAGAATGGAATCCCTGTCCATGAAAATTGTTGTTTCTGCAATCATGACTTCTGATGTTGATATCACAACCTGTTTGGTTGCACCACTGCCTAATGCAGTTACATCGCATGCTGAGAAACTAGAAAATTTAACCGGTGTGAATTTCAAACATCGGCAGCAAAAAATATGTTCTTTTATGACCACGTTATCAAGGTTCTTGACTGAAACTGTTCTCCAAGTTGATGAATGGTAAATGGATGCTCAATCAGTGAGTGTGGTTCATGCTTGGAATAATTCGGATTTATTGTGCCAAAATGATGTTTTGAATACTATGTGGATGCACTCTACAATGTGTATTGCAAAGCTAAGACTGCTAAAGAATTATGGGAGTCTTTGGACCTTGAATATAAAACAGAAGATGCAGGTACAAAGAAATTCATAGTGGCTAAGTTGTTGGACTTTAAAATGATATGCTCAAAAACTGTCATGAGCCGAGTCCAAGAATTGCAAGTTATTCTTCATGATATTCATGTGAAATGAATGATGCTCGGCGAGACATTCCAAGTTGCTTCTATAATTGAAAAGCTTCCACCAAGCAAGGTTGATTTCAAGAACTATCGCAAGCATAAGCGGAAGGAAATGAACATTGATTATCTTGTTGTTCGCCTTTGTATTTAAGAAGATAACAAAATTGCACAAAAAAAGATTGATGGTCCTGGAACAGCAAGTCCAATATTGTTGAACATGGCTAATCTTCAAAGGGAAACAAAAAGGTGGAAAGAAGAATCTTGAGAAAGGCTCCAACCTTGGTCCTAAAGAGGGGATTTGGGAAGAAGAAGTTCCAAGGAACTTGTTACAGCTGTGGAAAGCAAGGCCATAAGGCCAATGAGTGCAAGCTTCTGAAGAAAGAAAATGCTCGATACGGGGGCTACCCATCATCTGTGCTTTGACAAAAGTCTTTTAGCACTTTCAAGGAGGTGACTAATGGAGAAAATGTTTCTATGGGAAACTACCCCACAACAGAAGTTAAAGGTGAGGGGACTGTGGTTTTGAAGATGACTTCTGGAAAGGAACTCACTTTGTCCAACATGTTGTATGTCCATAAATTCGTAAGAACCTTGTGTCGGGATGGCAATTGAACAAGTTTGGTTTCAAAATGGTGATTGAGTCTATTAGGTCGTGTCGACCAAAAATGGTGTGTATGTTGGTAAGGGCTATGCCCTCAATGTTATATTCAAGTTAAATGTAATTGTTGTTAATGGAATGAATGAAAACACTACTAGTTCTGCTTAATTGCTTGAGTCTTCTAATGTTTGGCATGACAGACTAGGTCAAGTTAATTTTAATTCCATTTGACTTTTGATTAGACTTAATTGCATACCTACATTCGATATCGACTCAAATAATAAATGTAAAACTTGCGTCGAAGCAAAACAAACGAGATCGTCATTCAAAAAGATTGAACTAATCATAAACCCCTTGAGATGATACACACTGATGTTAGTAATCTAAAACCAATTCTACACGTGGTGGGAACAAGTACTTCATCACGTTCATTGATGATAGTACAAGGTATTGCTCTATGTACTTACTTAAGAGTAAGGACGAAGCTATTGATAAGTTTATTTTTTCAAAGCCAAAATTGAGAATCAACTAAATCAGAAAATCAAAATCATAAGGAACGACTGAGGAGGTGAATATGTTTCACCTTTTGTTGATATGTGTGAAAAATATGGAATCATACATACTCACGCCTCCTTACTTCCTCAATATGTGTGAAAAATATGGAATCATGCATGAACTCACGCCTCCTTACTTCCCTCAATAAAATGGCATAACGGTACACAAAAATCGCACTTTGAAAGAAATGATGAATGCCATGATGATAAGTTACGGGATAAGCTAAAACATGTAGGGGAAGCAATCTTATCGGCGAATTATGTCTTGAACATGATACCCAATAAATTGAAACATGTAATTCCATAGGAATTGTGGACGGGAAACAAACCATCATATAAATACTTGCGAGTGTGGGGGTGCCTAGCCAAGATAGAGGTGACACCACTGAAACACCTATTAATAGGACCCAAAAGAGTAGATTGTGTATCTATAGGATACACCCATCCTGGTGGTGCACTTCATTTTCTTGTGCATGATTCTAAGAACCCTGGAATATACAACGACACCATAATGGAATCAAATGATGCATCATGGTTTGGACATGTGTTATGTATAGAAGAACCGGGTTATTCTAGACCGGTTGAGAAAGTTGTTCACGAGGATGAGGGTGCAAGAGATGAACCTCGAGAATAATTTGAGACAAAGGAAGCTGAAATCAGAAAGAGTAAATGAAGAAGGATTGAAAAATCATTCGGCCCTAACTTTCTTACCTACATGCTAGAAGAGGAACATCAAATGTACCAACAAGTGGGTCTTCCTTAAGGATGTAAACCACAATATCGTTGGATCTTCAAAAAGAAGATGAAAATAGATGGCACCATTGATAAGTACAAGGCAAGGTTGGTGATCAAAGGATATAAAGAACCAGAAGGTTTAGACTACTTTGATACATATTCGCCAGCTACGGGAATAACCTCTATCAGGTTAGTGCTTGCCATTACCGCCATTAGAAATTTGGAAGTTCACCAAATGGATATGGAAACAGCTTTCTTGAATGAAATTCTAGAGGAATAGATTTGCATGGAACAACCTGAGGGCTTCACAACCATTGGGCAAGAGTGCAAAAAGTTTGATCATGTCATGTTTGATGCTGGGCTTCTCGTAAAATCCTTGTATGGATTGAAACAAGTACAAAACAATGGCACAAAAAGTTTGAGCATATCATGCTTGATGTTGGGTTCAAAATCAATGAATGTGACAAGTGTATATATGTGAAGGACACATCAGATGGATATGTCATTATATGTCTATATGTAGATGATATGCTCATTGTTGGAAGTGATGCCAAAATCATAACGTCCATGAAGAACATGCTAAAAGAAATATTTGACACGAAATACATGGGTTTTGCGGATGTGATTCTGTGATTTAAATCACACGCTTCCAAAGTGGACTTGTTTTAAGTCAATCCCACTATATGGACAAACTTCTTGAGAATTTTGATGCAAATGACTCTAATGTAGCTAGAACTCCCAAAAATGTATTACTAGGTGTCAACACCCTTAGACCCAAGTCGGGAATTCATTGTTTTTATTACTTATGGCATCACTAGTGAATTCACATATATTTGTTCATTTACGAAGACTATTGAGCTAATTGGATAAAGACCGGTCAAAGGCTTAGAAGATGATATGGTTATATGCTTCTATACGGATCGTGTGATCATCCTTATTGACCATACATACTTATCAACGATATTCGAATAAAATGTTATGAGGTCTATGATGATGTAACAGAAGCCTCACAACGATTGGACTTATTCATAAACATAGTTTTGGTAAAAAAATTACCGAATATTTCGTGATCAAATTTAGTAAGTGAGGTAGTGTGATTTCTCAATATAAATGCAAGTACGTTAAAGTATAAGGTTGACACAAGATATAGCGAGGAAAAACCTTGATCTTGGTGAGGATCTCCGACAAAAAAACCCCGAGAGGGGAAAATTATCTGCTTGCCCATATTTTTTTTAAGTGAAAGTGTTGAGTACAAATCGAGAACTAATTGTAAATAAGAGCTGGAGTACAGTTGCGAGTGCAGTGAGTAGTATTTTGTTTACATCAGCCTCTATTTATAATAGAGTAAAACAAATGTTATCCATGGAAATATGCATCTTTACTAGGTCTTTAACTTGGGCTGCGCTCATATGACCATTGCAATCTTGCAAATATATTTTTCTCGTCTTCATGTGTTAATTGATTGGTCCTCCGACTTAAAACCATGACTGAGTTATTGTTTATCACGGTAATACATATAGATACAATATGCTTGAACCTTTCCATGGGTGGCACTTTGAACATCAAACTGGAGAAGCTGTAGTTTACTACAACCATGAAAAGAAGCTTTGATTCTTTGATGAACACAAGCTTCTCCAGTTGGGAAAACCGGACATCCACAAGCTCTTCAAGTCACATGTGGGAGATATGGAGATTCAGGACCACGAGTTTGTCTTTACCAAAATCATCGAAACCTTCAATCGGTTCTTCGTTCGGTTCATGACAAACAAATTGTATGATGGAAGAGTCCCGTTCTACAACGAGATTGACTAAGTAAAGCTAGAGACAAAAGCAATCATCTATACTAAAGCCTAAAGGGAGATTGTTAGGTTCCACTTATGTTTATTATTTTGTTAGGCTTCTGTGTTAGATACAGGTTGTACTTCGTATTGTTAATTTGCTTTTGTTTAGTTTTGGTTGTATTGGGCCTAAGGCCATAAACAATGTTACTACCCAGTTGGGCCGACCCAAGGAGAAATAAACACTAGATATATATGGGGTATAAATACACATTTATACGCTATACAATATAACCTTTTGTAAATTCATATTCTCTACTCTTCCTACTTTCTCTCTCTCAAGTGTGTGTGTTGTGTATTCTTGACTCGATATTCGGATAGTTTTAATTATTTTCGCTCACCAAGGCTACGGTTTGATCCGAGATTACTTGTTAGATCCATAACGAGACCTAATATATATATATAGAGAGAGAGCAAGGTTATAATAAGAAGTAGGTTTTCCTAAAAAGTGTAGAAAATGTGTTTTCACCATTAGATATAATAAAACATATCGCACAATAAACACACTACAAATAAAATTAAACACACTGCACACAAATCACACTTTCCATATCCACCATCAGATCAATATATCTAACAGAACATATTACTTCTTACACTTCTTAGACACACTCCACTTCTTTATATATAGGGTGAGATCAAATAAAAACTTATCTTAAAGAGAAAACTTAAAAATTCCTTCCTAAAGAATTTTTTTTATAGTTTCTTTTGTTTTTTCAATTATTCTTATATGTTGATATTGTTAAAAAAAAAATCTTGTCGGTAACCTCGTCGGTGTAGTGCATATGTGCAACAGTGTGTTGCATATATGCAAGAGTGTTGTATTGCATAGAATACAACACTATTGCACATATTTGATACACACTTTTGTATTTATGCAATATAAGACTAATGCACACATCGAATACACAATAGTACGTATGTGTAATCCAACACTAATGCACATGTGCACTATATCGACTTATATATTTTTTTAAACTTTTCTTTTGGCATATAATGCAACACTACTACAGATATGCAATACAAAAATATTGAATATATGCAATTAAACACTATCGAACAAAAAAATACAAACAAATTTATAAAATAAAAAAAAACTAAAATTTTTAAAAAGTACAAACACTAAAATTCGATTTTTCATCACAGTTTCATAAAAAAATCAAATTATACACATATTTATATTTATAAATAATATTGATTTACATAATATACACAAATGTACACTATCATTTATCTTAATTGCACACATGTGTATAAAGAATAACTTGTATAAAATTAAAAAAATACGTATTATACATATATGTCTAATTTTGCTAAACCGATATTTTTTTAATTTTCTTTTATTTGGATGAAAAATAAATATTTTTGATTTTTTTACTTTTTTTATTTTCTCTTTTTTTTTGTTTTATATATATTTTTTATTTTATTTTAAAAAAAATTTGTGGTCCAAATTGGTTCTCAAAATCCATAATTTCAAAATGGTTCTCACATGTTCCTAATCACATACACACACACACACACACACACACACACACAAATATACATGTATACACACACACACACACATATATATATATATGTATGTATATACCCCCTAAATAGGGAAAAGATAAAAAAAAAACTTTTCTTTAGAGAAAAAACTTATATATATATATATATATATGTATATATATATGAAAAAAATTCAATACAATAATACCTTAAGGTACAATAGGTACGCGAATCCACTTTTTTCACGAAATTGATCAATAAAATCACATCACAACATCTCCGAATCGTCAATACATATCCAATTAATAATTGGTTCAACGAAAAAAACAGTTTTGGATGGTTAATAGATCAATTTTTTACTTTTTTACACGAAAACCGTTTTTGAGCTTTTTTTGAGCGTTTTAGTTTTTTGGCTGAGCATTTTAGGGTTTTGGTTGAATGTTTTTGTATTTTTGCCTTTGTTTTTTCCTTTGACCGTCTCGCGTACCTATCGTACGTTAAGGCATTATGATACAGTATCTCAACCATATATATATATATATATATATGATGAGTATCATTACAGAACTTTTAAATTATTTAAGAACTTGAAGGAACTTTTGAAAACTAACATTTTTTTATCAAAAATTTTGCATGTTAATGTTATTTGAATGTAGTTTTATCATATTAATTTATATTACGATTACTATTTTGAAAAATTATTTTTATACATATTTATGTTTTTCTTAACACCTATGTAAATTTGTTAGTACATAAATTTTACACATATGTAAACTTGTGATTAATATATGTAATAAAAAATTTATATATATATATGATGATATAACTATTCTTAAATAATGTTAATATTTTAATTAACAATCTTTTTATATATTTATTAAGAAACATAGATATTACATCAACATAGCAGGTAGGCGGGCAACAAGCTGCGCCGCCACCCCTTTCTGAATTGCAAACCCTAACCTGCTAAAGACATACCCCTGCCCCTTTGGAGTCGACACATTGCTAGTACAACCCGTTGGACCCTGGTTAGGAAACAGATAGCTTCCGGTGCCAAGGAGCCAAAGGTATCAAAAGCCAGAGATACAAAAACATGTTGGTTCTCTTCGCAGGCTTTAACATGTTTCTTCACCTTCTTCGTTTCAGCCCTTTTAATTGCTTGCCCAACTACAAACCCATTATCCCTCAAACCAGCTAAAGGAGATACCCCTGTGAGGTCAACACAAGCGTGTTTTTCCCCGGCCCAACCAAAGACGAGCAAATCTGCCGGTCGTAGAGTGGATCTCCCTTCCGTGGGATCTGTAAGGAAGTTTACGTGGGCTTCCTTTTTAGCTGATATCCCAGCTCGCCTTAAGATGTCCCAAAGAACGTCCCGCACCCAATCATGTCGGTATTTGAACCCAGGCATCTCCTTGTAATGAACCACATGCTCTCCGAATTTATCCAGGCAAGCCTTACGGTAGATCGGACATGTTTCGTCTTCTGGGTACATTGGGACCATCAAACGATACTTAAGAATGGCCCTATACTCGACCGCAGACATGCTTTGGCTCAAGCCATCAATCGGGATAACGGTAAGAAAATCTTGGGCATGAGGACCTTGTAAGCATTCCGCCTTCTGTCGGGGGGACAATCCAAAAACTTCTCCCAGGCTCTGAGCGATTTTGCCAAAAAGGGCATTCGCCAAAGTTTTTTGAGGCTTTGGTGGGGCGGTGTCCTTATTAGAGAAACCGCCAATGTCAAAGTCTGGGAGAGCGCCATTTAGGCGTTCCAGGGCCTGCACGTAGTCTGAGTCAAGGTCGACAACTCCGCTATTCCTTAAGATGTGATTCTGTAGCTTCCAAGACTGAGCCCTCGACGCTACAAAAGCGTAAACCCCAACATCATGAGCCGAAAGAAGGCCTAAACCCCCCAAGCGCATCGGTAAAGATGCAAGTCGCCACTGAAGATCACCAAAGAACGGGCCTCCACATACAACTATGTCTTTGATGGCTTCTCGAAGCCCCTTATCAAAATAGGATACCGCATCATCCATCATATGGGGGTGGCATGTTCGTAACCCAAATAGCAACTTAGCAACCCCCATGCAAGACCTAAGCAGGAGGAGTTCGATCTGGGGATCCCTAAGGCAAGGTAAGAGTTTCATAAGATCAACCGCACGAGATGCTCTCCGCCTCGCCAACTCCTTAATAAAGTAGGGATCTCGACTAACAGCCCTTCCAAGGAGCTTTACCCCTCTCTCTGGTCTACCAATCCCACTAGGGAAAAGCCCATCTTTAACTTTCACTCCATTACACGCTGGCCAAAAAACCTCGGTTTTCTTAATATTAAGTTGAAGCCCCAATGATGGCCCTTCCGAGATGATAATGCCTAGGGCTTTAGCGACTTCGTTGGCACCACCAATAATAGTCCCATTATCCAAGTACCAAGCATGAAATGGGAGGTTACAGTCATTTTGTACCCGGAGAACAAGAGGGTGTAATCCAAAGGCAAAGAGGAGGGGCCCAAGAGGGTCTCCCTGCTGAACCCCAGTAGTAGCCCTTATACAGTCATCACCAACGTACAACCTAGCCGACTGGGCATAAAGGAACTGGACCCATAGATAGATAGACGGGCAATGATGATGAACCTCCCGGAGAAAGGCTGTGCGGTCGACCATATTGAAGGCATTAGAGAAGTCCACGGTAAGCATAGCTAAAGAACCGTCCGCGTGAAATGAGTTAAGAAACCGGTTCGCGCTGTGAAGCACCGCCTCTGCCCCATTAGGGGTCCCTAACCCAAACTGAAAGTCCCCTAAATACTGAGTCATTTCCTTCCCAACCATCTTCATAGCCACTTTAGAAACTAACCTACGCTAGATAGCCCCCACGGCAATGGGCCGAATTCCATTATCCGGCTTTAATAAAGGGGTAGGGGGGCCGAAGCAATAAACTCAGCGAGCACCTTGGGGCACAGACCCCCTAGCCATAAGTTGACGACTTCAGTGATGGCTGAGAGCAGACCCATGGAAGTCACTGATCCCTCACCACTAAGAGCGTCCAACAAGTGTTGCGCCCGCATCCCGTCTCTCCCGCATGAGGTCCCTTTAGGAAATGATCGGATACATCTAAGCACACAGTCCCCATCCACAGAGAGAGTAGGCAGGTCGACAGAGCTAGAAGGCAAGGACGGAGGCGGCACCACTGGGTGTTTATCAGTGAGGGCTTTCATGGTTGAATCTCCGAGAGGGGCAACCCCACTTGAGCATAATACCTTGACTGCAGCTGTGAAATGACCATCCCTGACTTTCCTGAGACATTGTTTAATATTGAGGCTGTTTTCAGAACCCTCCTCCACTCTCACCTCTCTTTTAGAAAAAGTGCTTCCCCCCACGTTATCAAAGAGAGAAAGAACCAAGTCAGCAAAACCAGATCCATCTTTCCACACCGCAAGTGCTTGCTGAATGCTACTACATTGCAAAGACTTTCGATTCCCTGACCTGCGTTCCTGCCTAGTGGAAGATTTCACCACCCTTAAAGTACAACGCGGCAACAATAGTAATTTGACCCAATTCTCAATCAAGCCTGGTGAATCCACTACCTTGCGTAAAGCGCATGCCAAAGTCTGAGCAAACGCCAAATGACAACTTGGGGGATGCTATATAAAAAAATTTTAAAAACGTTTGGTTGTTATGAGTTCCTTAGAGTTCTTAACTTTTTTTAGAAAAAAATTGTTAGTACATAAATTTTGTAACTATTCTTATAAAATTCAAAAATGTATATATATATATATATATATATATATATATTTATATATATATATTTCATTAATCCAATTTTGTGTTTCTACGCTGAATCAAGCCTAGACCATGTGTTGTTGATTGAAATTCATTTTGGTTGCATATTGTTTCGTTAATTATGGCATGTAACGAATTTATTTCTTCTTGTTAATTGGTGGGTATTTACATATGTACTCCTATTAAAAGTTGTAACAACACTCAAGAAATATATCAAGAAGAAATTTTTAACAAAAATGGACGCTTCATGGCACAAGGAGGACATCTTGAAATAAGTGGAAGCTTTATATTAACATTCTGGAAATTTCGTCTTTAGATAAAATAGGATGAATTTTGTGATAGCTTACAAAGTTTAGAATTAGATGGCTTGGTTATGCATTTGCATATTCATCTTTTCATGTGTTGTTGCTAAAATGGTTTTACAAATTGCAAATAAATGAGTTTGGTAAAAATTTTGATTTTAATATAAACTAATAGTAAGTTTATATAATAAAGATTTTAAAACTAACAAAATATAGGCAAGTTTTTTAAATCAAGATTAAGAAAAAAAACTCGTAAAACTCTAAAATAATGTTGGAAATACGAATATATGTTACTGGAAAATGTGTAGTCAGAATCTTATCAATTATCTAGTGAACTATACCAGAAACCTTTGATATTCATATTCATATTCATCTCTGATGCACTTTTTCAACTTAAGAAAGTATAATAGTTAAATATAAAATATGTTTTTTGATTGTATTATATAGGAATAATTCATGATTGATATTGTATCATTTTATAAGCCATTATTTGTGAATCATCTGGCCTTGCGCGTCGACTCCGTGTTACTTTTTTATAGTTTTAATTATTTATTTTCACATAATTGAACAATTAACTATTTCGCGAAACGTAAGGAATTTTTTTTATTAAGTTTGGGTAATTCAACAACATGCCCACCCGCTAGATAGTGGCCAGGTAAGTCTTCTATTGTTTTTTTAAACTCCTTTTTCAAGTGTATTTTTTATTATAAAAATTTTCACATCTATCTATCTATATAATAATATATATAAACGAAGATATAAAAATCCTACGTGTCGTGATGTGGTTGTTCCCCATTTTTTTGAAGTCACAAGATTTGCTTGATTTTTAAATGGAGGCTTCTCATGAATTTGACCCGAATTCATGGGTATGGGTCTTACCAAACCCAGACATTACTTAAACGGGTTATAACATCTCATTAAATTAAAAAGTATTAAAAATCCTATAAAATAGGATATAATAAAAATTAATATCTTATTTATTTAAAAAAAGAAATATATATTATTTAAATCAAAAAACCAATTTGATAGTAAAAAAATAAACGGGTCTTGGGTCTCATAAAACCATAAGTATATTATTAACTTTCATAAATATTGTTTATAATTAAAAAAACCAATTTTATAGTAAAAAATAAACGGGTCTTGGGTCTCATAAAAACCATATAGCTTTTAAACCGAGTTATAACATCTCATTATTTGTGAAACAATTTATCATCAAACCATAAGTATATTATTAACTTTCGTACAATAAAAAAATATAAATTCAAAAAATAAATAAATATTCGAACAAACAATATAAAACAACCCCCGTAATACGGGGGACAAAAACTAGTCTATAATATAGATAAACGAAAACATAAAAATCACACGTGTCGCGATGTGGTCGCCCCCCATTTTTTTGGAGTCACCGGATTTGCTTAATTTTTAAATAGAGGCTTTTCATGCATTTGACCCGAATTCATGGGTATGGGTCTTACCAAACCCATATATTCCTTAAACGGATTATAACATCTCATTAAATTAAAAATTATTCTCACTAAATTATTGATGTAAAAATCCTATAAAATAGGATATACTAAAAATTAATATCTTATTTATTCTAAAAAAGACATATATATTATTTAAATTAAAAAGCCAATTTTATAGTAAAATAAAATAAACGGGTCTTGGGTCTAATCAAACCATAAGTATATTATTAACTTTCATAAATATTATTTATAACTAAAACCAATTTTATAGTAAAAAAAATAAGTGGGTCTTGAGTCTCATCAAAAACATATAGCTTTTAAATCAGGTTATAACATCTCATTTATTTGTGAAAAAATTTATCATCAAACCATATGTATATTATTAACTTTCATACAATAAAAAAAATATAAATTCAAAAAATAAATAAATATTAGAACAAACAATATAAACCAACCCCCGTAATACGGGGGATAAAAACTAGTATATAATACATATAATGGGTCAATTACAATAATCCATTATCGTACATTACGTACGCGAGATTGTGGAACTTCGATTTCAATTAGCGATCTAGAGTTCTTCAATCAGAATATCTAGCAAAAACGGCGAGCCGGTCTTCGTCCACTGCTGCATCCATCGATTCTGTCCACCTTCACCATCACCACCAGCAACTCGTCAGTGTCCAACGATTCCGTCCACCGTTGCGACCATCGACGATACCTTCGTGAACACCATCTTCTTCCGTCATGAGTTGTTCACAAGTTAGTTGATTAAATTGACCAATTGAAATTGAAATTGAAATTGTTTAAAATAATTGATCAATTAACCTTGAAATTGATCCAACTAATCATCAACTTGAAGCTTCAATCGATCAATTTTGAGTTTTGAATGATGGGTTTAAGCTTGAATGTATCAGGATTTAAGCCTGAATGTTTAAGTTTTTTTTACCTGAACGTTTAAGTTTTTTGCCTGAACGTTTTAGGGTTGAAATTTTGGCTTAAAGGTTTTAGTGTTTTTAACATGAACGTTTTTCGCGTACGTAATGTACGTTAACTCACCTATATATATATATATATATATTTAAAGGTTAAGGATCCTAAGAAAACCATTTGAGAACTTTGGGAAGGACGGTGGACCTTGTACGTGTTGATGGTATAGGGAAGGACTACGAACCTTGTACGTACCATGAATGGTGAACATATGTAAGGACTGCGGACCTTTTATGTGTTCCCGACCTTGAGTATAGGTATAGACGGAGGACTATGAACATACTTTTGATTGACTAAGGTAAGTGTTGAGTATGAATGTATGTATGTATGAAAGAAAGGTAATTAGGTTAAGTATGTAATAAGTATCTTCGGATACGTATATGTAAGTGTGAGAATGTAATGTATGTTGCCTAATTAACTAGCACGCAGGTGATTGATTAAAGAAGGTAAAGGAGCTTGGGGTACACATGTAACAACTCGGATTTTTCATATTTGAATTCGTATTCGTTTACCCGACTCGAGAATATATTTCGGATCTTTAAAATTATTAAAATCTTATATTAACTAGTATTTAACTTTTTAGACTTATTTTATATTCATATAACTTTCAAACTCGTTAAAATATGCTTAAAAACCTTTAAAATTGCTTAAAACGGCTAAAATTCGCATTTATGGAAGTACAGGGACAAGTTTCGCATATTTTCGACTTAAATTAACGAAACTTAAGCTCCAAGATATCTAAATTAATGTTGTAAAACATAATAATTAATTTTCTTGTTGTCCAAACCGAATTTGGTTAGTTATTATACCAGATTTTCTCATTAATAGCTTATTTTGTTTCCTAATTGAGTGGCTTTCTTCATAAATGCATTATAACACTCAATATTTAATAAAAAACACACCTCGAAACCCTAAAACTACTGAAGTCCAACCATCCTCCCATATCCCTCGAAATTTCCCTTCTCCGTTATCGGTTTCTTCAAGATTAATCAAGTTTTTCAAGCCGTCGTTGACTTTCCAACTTCAAGACCTCGTTGACCATGAATTTCTCTTAGTTCCAATCCTCTTTTGGGTAAGTTGTCTCCTTCAATATTGTAGGATTTTATCTCTTTTACAAAAGCCCTTAATCAATTTACATGATTGAGGGGATTTACCGTGTCAATTGGACTCCGACCCGTTTAAGGGCAAAACAATCAACAAGATTGACTATTCAATTTCTCTATCTTCTGGTCAAAATTAGCTTTCAAGACAGAAGACTTTTTTGTTTGTTTTGAAATTTTGAGTTACTGACCAAAACTCCCAACTCGTTGTTCAGATTCTGGTCAGTACCAGCTCGCTTATTTGCTGAAAATCTCAAAACCGAGAACATAGCCATTGGAAATGAGATTTTCAACAAACAAGCGAGCTGGTACTGACCAAAATCCGAACAACCAGTTGGGAGTCGGTTTTGGTCAGTACATTCAAAATTTCAAAACAAGCAAAAAAGTCTTCCGGCTCGAAAGCTAATTTTGATCAGAAGATAGAGAAATCGAATAGTCAATCTTGTTGAGTATTTTGCCCTTAAATGGGTCGGAGTCCAATTGACACGGTAAATCCCCTCAATCATGTAAATTGATAGAGGGCTTTTGTAAAAGAGATAAAATCCTACAATATTTAATTTAAATTAATAGATATTTTCACTTTTAAATTATTGCATGGTGGTACGTTGAGAGCTATGAGCTCAGCTCACGCCCCGCATATCCACCTTAGGTTGGGGTGTGACAATACACAAGGCTATCCACACGGTGTTGGCATCCAAAGAGTCGTTAAAGAGAAATTTTTATATAAATGTAGTTTTATTCCGCGAAAGTTTTTGTAAACTCTAATAATTAAGTTGTGTTCAAGTGTAAATCCAACTATTAGTAAGGTTTCTGGGTTCGGGGCCTTACACTTTTGTTGATGGTAATAGCCCAGTAATTTTTACCAGTCTTGTTGGTGAAGTTCTTTGCCCTGAAAAGGGCTATTGCCATTTGCCACAAAATATCCATTTCCTCAATGTCTTCAGGGTGAATTTGACCCAATTCAGCAAACACAACTGGCGAGACAATGTCACCAGCAAGAAAGGTATTGTAGCAGTTCATAAAACCTGCAATAAGGGCGATATTCTCGTCAGTTTTCTTAGAGATGGAGGGAATCCGAGAGGTAGGCTTGGCTGAAGAGGTCTTGGATGAAAAGAATTAGTATTAACAGATGCCTTTGAGGATGTTGGGGAAAACTGACTTGAGGTGAATCTTGATTTGCTTGTTCCATCTTGAACAGCGAAGACAGTATTGGTGGATGGACTATACCCAAAAATGTTATAAGAGCTAGTGTGATTTATGGCACGCTGTTTTTCATCCATATCGTATGAGTTAATTGCACCCTTCGTCTCATTTATTGTTAGTCTAGCCAAGTTCTTTGTTTTCTTAATCAATTCCATATCCAGATCCCAGCTTTATGGGAGGGAATTAGGAAACTGCTTATTGACCTCAAGAAGGGTCAGCTCAATCTTAGCAGCTATCATCTTGGTCACGAGCTTGGTGAATGTTTGTAGTTTAGCAAAAAGATATAAACCCAAGACGTGGTTGAACATATTGAACTCCTGTTTCAGCGGAACTCTTCTACTCTGCTGCGTATCCTCATTTCCCTCAAAAATATCTATAATGGATGCTCATAGCTCTTTAGCTGACTTTGCATGTATAAGATCAATAGCAATATCCGGGGATAATGCTACATTGAGAGTACAAAAATCTCTCTCATCATCTTCTACCAAAGCACACTCTTCATCAGTAAACAAATCTTCTGGTTTGGGAGCCACAATCCTCTACTCGTCATCCAAAGTATAGGTCATAATAGCTAGACCTCTATGAATGCTTCCCTAACCCTTCGAGTCTTTCATCTTCATGTATCTTTAAATTCTATACTTCCACTTTTCGTACCCATCAGCAGATAACATACGAGGAACGCAACTGGTGGTACCCATCAAGGAATCAAGCAACTGATGTATATTGGTGCCAAGTGTATCATCCTTTTATTCCATCTTAGCCAAAAACACAGCCTTTAGCTGAAATCACAATAAGACCACTATATTTGGTCGAGAACCCTTAACCAAGAACCAGTAACACCAAGAACCTTTGAACTTCACCGAAAACCCAAACCTAAGCTGAAAACACTTTGCTGGACCGAGAACTCAATATGAGATCCTTTGTTGCCGAGAACCCAATGAAAATCTTGCTGAGAACTATGTTTTACCGAAAACCCAGTTTGACTTGATCAATACTCAAAATTCCGATATACAAGGGATTTTGATATCTTTGAATTTTTTGAAAAGATTTGAGCAAATCTCATCTCAAAATTCCAACCTAAAAGCCTAAGAAGACGATGAATATCAGTTCTTCGTGTTCTTCGGTTTCTAGCAGACTTTAACGATCAACCGAGAAAAACACACCCCAAAACTTCAATTTTAGCACCCTTAAACATCCAAAAATCCGTTTCTTGAATTCATTGATATCGCAACTGAGCCTACAATAGGTCTATAGGCTCTGATACCACTTGTAGGTCCCGCATCTGGATCACTACAACGCAATATCTAATAAACATGTGATTGGGCGGAATCCAAACACGTGATGAATCAATAAATAAATGAAAGGAACACAACATAAGATTCAAAGCACACGTTTATTATAAACGTCGGGTACTTAATCCCGCAATACCAAACCCGGTCACACTATTAGAGAGAGAAACAAAAGTACTTGTCTTACATAAAAGTTATATAGGTTAGTACAATCTACACAGGCCAAGCCCAATCTAAACCCAATACCCGTCAAGCCGAGGGATTTAGGTTAATACTAAACAAAACCGCAAACCTATACAAATCATAAACCACAAAAGAAGTCCCAACAGATTTATTGTTTTATAAATATGTGGGGAAACATACACAACTTCTTTTATATAGGATAATTAGAAACAAAACACCCAGTCCTTATGCGAACATGATCTTTTGAACTATGTAGTGCTATAAGCCCCTTGCTTGCATACTATAACCATTAGCTAACAGAGTTAGCCACATGAATATACGAATAAGAATATTGGTGTCGACATTTCCCATACTAATAGGTTAGTCATGCTATCCTCTAATATTACATCGAAACATGGTACGTATATTCCATCCATGAGATTTAAGCATAGCAAAAGGATATACGTCGTGTTTTGGTTATAGGCTCAGGGTTCGTTATATTAGTTTGTAGATTTAGCTGGTCTATGAAAGATCATCATATTTGTTTATATATTTTATCGTATACATGATATGTCAGCGTATTTAGCTGATTCAATGATTTATGAATAACATGATATCAGATCGAGTCTCAAACCCTATGAACTCACCTACCATTGTGTTGACTTTTTATAACGTATGTTTTTAAGGGAATTAACAAAGCGTAAGGAATCACGAAGACGGGACCTCAATGCATAATTAAGATACCTTTTTGAAGGATTTCGCTTGTATAACCCTACCGATGTTTAGGGTCATATACAAGAAATCTCTTATTTACCTTTAACTAATTTTAACTGAAAACAAGTTATGGTTTGTAAACACTCTTCAAAACTATTGGTATCCTAATACATGTACGTTGGCGAATCATATGCTTACGGTATACATGACGTCACCCGCCCGCTCTTCTGCTTTGGCGAGGTGTAACAATCTATCACGTACCGGGCATGAAGAAAAAACTTTCGGTACTATAAATAACTGAGACGGGTATATATGTTCAATTTGGGCAAAAAGAAGTCTTGGTTTTCGATGAGTTCAAGACCAAGTCAAACCGGCCTTACGAGGGAGAATGAATGATACGATTTATGTTCTCTCGGCTTCTATGACATACGTAGAAAAGGAGAAGTCAAACAAAAATATTGACATTGGGTATAAATGGTTAAGTCACGTGGGGCATGATAAGCTCGAATTGATGATTATAAAAAGCTTATTAGTTGGTCTACCAAAGCTACAAAGATGTGGTTTATGTCGGGTGTTAATTTGGGAAGTCTAAACAATAGGCGTTTGAAGTTCCACACATCGATCAACCAAACCGCTAGAGCTCATGCTTTCTGATGTGTTCAGACCCTTGAAGCAATCTTCAATCTCGGGTGTGAAATATATTATAACCTTTGTTGATGATTTTTCTAGGATTTTGTGGGTTTATTTGATGAAGGCAAAATTCGAGGCGTTTAGCAAATTTAAGGAAAAATTCAAGCCGAACGGGAGACAAAGTATGATGTCAAGTGTCTTCGATCTGATAACGCGGGAGAGTATACATCAAGAGAGTTCAATGAGTATCTAAAGGAATGCAAGATAAGAAGGAAACTCACATGCTCGAACACACCGCAGCAAAACGGTGTATCAGAGCAGAAGAATCTAACTTTAACCGAACTAGCGGGAAGCATTATTCATGATAAAAACATATCGGATCATTTTTGGGCATAATCAATGAAAACCGCAGCCTACGTTAATAACCAAACACCGCAACAGAATATGAATTATTTATCACCTTTTGAAAAATTATTTAATACTAAATTGAATGTTAGCTATTTTCGTGTTTTCGGTTACGTTTGTTATGTATTTGTGCCAGGTCATCTCCAACAAAAAATAGAAAAGAAAGCAGTTCTATGTATATTTGTAGGATATGACAATTATAACAATGGTTGGTGGTGTTGTGATCCTACATCCGGGTAATGCTATGTATCCCGAAACGTGGACTTTGACAAAGCATCGTCTTGGTGGTCCGAGAATCATAAGTCCTTACCCAATTTAGCGATGTTGAAACTGGAGGTTGAAAAACAAGGAACACCAAATCTAGGTGTTCCATCTACATCATCATCAGAAGATGAACACTTGGTTAATGAAGAAATTCATTCAACAACTTCCAGACGCAATCCATGAGAACAGGAACCAACGATGAGAATAATCAAAAGGTCCAAACGGAAGAAACAAAATTTGGTGAACAAAGTGCTCGGCGGCATAGTCGAGTGCGAAAGCCTAATTTAAGATATGCTAATGTGGTAATCTTAGAAAATTTAGAAGAATCGGAACCGTAGTCGTTTGAAAAAGAAATGGACAAAGATCAGTGGGTGATTCCAATGATAGATGAGTTCGATGCACTTGTGAAAAAACTGAACACATGAGTTAATTCCAAAACCTAAAAATGTGAGGCCCATATCGTGTAAATGGGTATACAAGATTAAAAGAAAACCGATGAGTCAGTTGAACAATTCAAAGTTCACTTACTATCTGGGGTTTCTCACAACAATTCGGGTTGGATTATGAAGAAACATTTAGCTCGGTTGCTAAACTTACAACGGTTCGAGTATTTTTAGTTTTAACTGAAAGTAAAAATTGTATGTTGTGGCAATTGGATGTGAGTAATGTGTTCTTGTATTGAGACCTTGACCATGTTATATAGATGGATCAACCGAAGGGGTTTGAAAGTCTAGAATACTCGAACCATGAGTGTAAGCTCAAGAAGGCATTGTACGGGTTGAAACAATCACCGTGAGAGTGGTTCAGTAAATTTGGAGAATATTTAGAGGCGAACAAGTTAGTTTCTACTTCATCTGATACGAGTTTATTTGTTCAAAAGGAAGGTAATAAAGTGGCGGTAGTGCTTGTATATGTAGACGGCCTTATTATTACTAGTGATCTAGTTGATGAGATTAATCAACTCAAACAGAATCCATGTGTTAGGTTTCGCTTGAAGGATCAAGGAAGTTTGAAACACTTTCTAGAATTAGAAGTTGAGTATAAACCAGAGAGGATTATGTTGCATCAACACACGTACACAATAGAGTTGTTGAGAAAATTGGAGATGGCTAGTTGCAAACCTACTATGACACTAGTGGAGTGTAATTTGAATCTACGGGCTGAGGAAGGAAAGGTTCTCAAGGAGAATACCATGTTTTGGAAAATCGTTGGCAGTCTCATCTATCACACACTTACGAGACCGGACATATCCTTTGTGGTTGGTGTCCTCAGTCGTTATATGCAAAAGTCGAGGAAACCTTATTTGGAAGCGGTTTGACATGTGCTTAGGTATGTAAAGTAGAGTATGAGTTATAGAGTATTGTTCAAGAGGGAGGCTAAAATCAAACTAGTCGGATTCTGTGATACCGACTATGCTAGTGATCTAAGTACTTGGGGATCCACCATGGGTTACATATTCATGGTTGGGTCAGGAGAAATATCATGGTGTAGTAAACGGCAACCAACCATTTTGTTTTCTGACTACCAAAGGCAAGTATCGTGCAGCTGCAATGGCGGCTCAAGAATGTACTTGGTTAGCATCGTTTCTATTAGAGTTGAATCAAGGAAAAGAGCATAAAGTAACGTTGTTTGGTAATAAAATGTCATCTATAAAGTTGGAAGAGAACCCAACTTTTCATGCTAGGACCAAGCACATTGAAGTTTACCATTTCATACTAGAGAATGTGCTTAAAGCGAAATTGATCTGAAGTATGTTAACACGGAATAACACTTGGCAGATATGCTAACGAAGGGTTTATCTATAACCAAGTTGATCAAGTTTGCCAAGATATTGGAATGGTGGAAGTGAGTGTTGAGAGGGAGTGTAAAACATAAGCACCACTCGAAGCTAGGGAGGTTCGGTTCGGTCTCATAAGGGCGGTTGAAGGAGAACAAGGCTTGGTTACTTGGTGTCCAAGTTATCTATCTTGTTGGTCAAGTTATTTGTTTTTGGAAAAAGAATCATTCAGATTAGAATCTAATTATGTTTCTATTTTCTAGTTTTCTTTTTCTTCAAGTTTTGTTTTCCTTGTATAAGCATTATGTCTTTTATTTTTATTGTATTGAATTATTCGTTAGTCGATTAATAAATGAAAGGAGTCACTTGATTTAAAAAAAATTGTTGTTCCTGTTTGGTTTTAATACCACTTGTGATAGTTTGACATCGAATACTTAAGTGTGGTAACGTATGCAGTACCATTAAGCTTTTCTATTAAGACTTTCACCTTTGTTTGTGTGTGGCCTTCTAAACCCACGTGTCCACTACAACTGCCCCTCCCCTAGCCCTTGGGTTTATTTGACTTCACGCTATGGGCGCCTTTGTGGCTTGGATGGCGCAGAACACCGTAGAGGGGCGCGGATGGCTGGGGCGGCGAAGGGGGCAACCTTGGAACGACCTGCGCCATTGATGAATAATTGTGGGCCCACTCATTCTCAATGGTAATATTAACGTTTAAATATAAAATAAAATAAAGTAAAACCAAAATTATATTGTGTGTGTGTGTGTTTATATATATATATATATATATCATTCAATCAATCTCTACAAACATCTCATTCACCTCTTTAAACTTATATAATTATCTCTAAAAATATGCCTTCCGAATCATCTTCGACACCCGACTTCTACCCCGATCAAGATTTAGAGGATTTAGAGGATGAAGCGATATTTCGTGATATTCGAGAGGCTGCCCACCTCTTAGTTGAGCATTGTGAAAGCTCACAACTACGAACAAGACGACCTCATCTTCAATGGGATCGGGTTGGTGCTCATGACCGGTTAATAAAAGTTTTTTTTGTCGGACGCGACTTTTGATTTGGAACGATATCGGCGCTGTTTTCTAATGAGTCGCCAACTATTTTTACGAGTAGTTGGTGATTTAGAACGCGATTATGCATTTTTCCAAAAACGGAGGACGTGAGAGGTAAACCGGGATTTTCTCCTATGCAAAAATGCACGATGGTAATTCGTTAACGAGCGTACAGGACTACGAGCAAAGCCATTGTAGAGTATTTAAATATGTCAGAGACAGTGGTTCGTGAAGATCTTCTGTCACGCCCCAAAATTTGTTAACTTAGCAACAAAAGACTTAATTTTGTTAATTTGGGTGGTGACAGTCGTTGTTCAGCCAATTATATTAAAAAATAATGAACCATAAGTTGGACTTTATTGAATAACAGAGTCTTACACGTGTCAAACATACACGGTTCTATTTTAAATTACAAGTCCAACTATAATTCATTCAAACGCACAACACCATTTTTCTCAAATCCTTCACGAAGCATCCATTTTCTTCATTTACCTGAAAAGTATGTTAAAATAATTTTGTCAACACGAATGTTGATGAGTTTCTCAATTAAAAACCAGAATATAAGAGTTCTCGACTTTACACCCGTTTATTCATCATTTTTATCAATGATAATTTTCATTATTCACCATTCTTTTCAATGGGAATTTAATTTCCACTTTTCCAAACATAGTTATATAATTCTTAAACAAAACATGTTAGTTGTAAACGAGCAGAGAGTACAACACATGATGACTATCAATATGATAAACTTGATGCATACCAAAATTAAAATATTTCCACCTTTTCAACCGAAGCGACTGGAAGAACGGGGGCGTCGCCCGATAGATCTACCAATATTTTTAAGCCCATTCTATCTAGGTTAACGGTTTTTCCTTTCATAATGACTCATCCCATTTAACACAATTTGTAAAATATATAGCCCTTTCTTTACATACTTTTCCCCCAAAAACATTTATAAATCATTAAAACATTTAAAAGTGAGGATTTACGAGAAAACTCACATTTGCGTTAGCTCAAATAACATTTAAGTGTGATAATATGCCAGTTAACGTCAAGATCTTATTAACATCCACCCAAATGATAACTAGATTCCTATGTTTAATACCAAGTATATTAACACATAAACATAGATACAAATGGAATTGTAACCACTACGTGAAAATTGACCTTTAGCCACACATGTGGTCTGGGTGATTTGCCACACTTCGGCTTAAATGTGTGGCTAAAAGGTATTTGACCATGTTTGAAAACCTTCCAGATTGTTTTGGCCACACATGTTATTCTTCATGTGACCATTCTATACCTACTCAGGTACTTTTCGCCACACTTTGAAAAAAACTGTGACAAAAGCTAGCCATATTATAAAAACATGTGGCAAAATGTGACATACAGTCATAGTTTGTTTGATATCTGATACAAGTGACCAAAAACACATGCATTAGCCACAAATTGTGACATTTAACTAGCCACATGTTTTAATAGTGTGGCCAAATGTGACGAACGGCTACTGTATTGATAAGAGTTGTGTCTAAAAGGTAAAAGATATAGCCACTTATATTACGTTGTGTGGCCTAATGTCACATTTGTTAGCCACATTTTTAATAATGTGGCGAAATATGACGAAAAACCATTGTATTTATTAGTAATATGGCTAAAACGCTTAAAATATATGACCACTTATACGAGGTTGTGTGACCAAAGAGTAGTTTAGTTTTATATGGCTAAAACGCTTTATTTTTCCTAAGTATCATCACCTTCACATCCTCCCAATTACAAACCTAATCCATAAACACCGATTGAAGCTCATTACTCTTCTTCATCACTTTGATTCTTGCTCCAAACTTTCATCAACCATCCTACGATCAAATTTAACGGGGGTTTTCAACATGATTAATTAGAACCCTAGAGATGTAAAAAAATGTTAGGGTTTGAGTTTTGTTGAGATCAGTTGGTGTTGACAGATTCGTTCTCGTTTATTGATTGGTCTGTAACTCGATGTTAAAACAACAATTATGTAACATCCCAAATTTCAAGATTTTTATAAATATGGATTTTAAACCAAAGAGGGGTCAAAGAGGAAATAAAACAAAAGGGTGGGTGATGTATATTTTTGGATGTTCTGGATATGTGTGTGGACAGAAGAAGAAAACAAGCAAGAATAAGAGAACGAGCAACAAGGAGAACAGATGATTTCACTTCTCAAATCGATTATCAAATCGAGCATTTGAATATACATAATCATTGTCTAGTAGATCGATTATTGGGTAAGTGTTTCTAACCCTAAAGTTGGGGCTTTGTTATCTATACTTCATGCATAATGATCTAGTACGTGTTTTATGTGATTATTGATGAACTGATAGTGATAGTATTGATTATGTGATCTATTACTAGTTATAATTGTTGATTCTATCATAGTAGTGTCAAACTGTGTTCAAGAGTATACCATATTTGATGAACACATTTGATAAATTAGAGATCTTTTATGGATGTGGTTATATGATTATAATCTGTACACATAAGTTGATTGTTGTAATGCAACAAACAAAAGAGGTCATTGTTAAAATGTGTGAGCAAATAGGCATTTCAGATCGTGCGTAGAGATTTAAAGTAATGATTTCAAATGAATGCACACAAGGTGTTTGTGAAAATGTCTCAACCAACAAGGAATTAAAAGAGTTGTTAAGATGTGAAATTCATATTACTGCTGTCAATAAAATTCGTATAAAATCATAGAAAAATCGGGTGAATGTGTATCATACATGCTTGAAAACCTCTTTTTATGTACTAGGTTTCATCTATGAAAACGATAAGCTAATTCAGACTTAAAACGGATCAAAACAGTAGATTAAAATGATGACAGCATGCTGTTTGAAGTTAAATTATGTTGCTGTCCCGTTCTTTGAATAATCATATAAAATAGTATAAAAATCCGAGAAAGATGTATTTTATATTCTTGAAAAGCTCCTTGAGTCTACTACGTTTTATATGTGAACATGAAAAGCTGTTTCGGATGAAATATTGTTCAAAACAGTTAGTTTCTAGAGCAATACAGCAGATTCAGCATACTGTTTTGACAGAAAATAGATTGCTGACCTGTTTTGCTAAAAATCACATATAATAAACCGTAGCTCCGATAAAGGTGAAATTTTTATGCTTGGAAACCTCTGTGAGTTTACTACATTTTACTTTTGAGCATATTAAGTTAGTTCTAACTTTTAACCGGTCAAAAGTTGAGGTGAATAGGTGCTGCACAAAAGGTGCAGTACTGAAAATAGTTTTTTTCATAATAATAAGTGGTATGCGCACTTGTTTAGAAGAGATTATGATATAACTGCTTTAATGTAAACTAATACCATAATGTATGAAGTTGCCATAATGTACATACACGGTTAACTCGTATATGTACTGAGTTAACCGTTAAAAAAGGGGAAGTGGATAAATGACTTGAAAATGTTTAACTGATAACTTGATAAACACGTTGATAATTCTTGGCTTGTTAATTATTCGGTATGAATGAGAGTGGTATGAAAATATAAAGAATACTAATGCCGAGTGTCCACATTATGTATTCTAACTTGTTGAAAGTTAACTTTAACAAGCTAGGTATGTTGAAGCTTGGAAGCCAACGAGTCAAATGGACGAAGTGTAATCAAGCTCCTACGAACAAAGGTAAGTTTATCTTACCTCTATTTTAAGAAGTTACAAGTCTTATTAGTATGTTTTGATTTATTATGAATATCAAATGGATACGGGCCGCCTTGACCCATTAATTGAAAGTTGATTCTTTTGACTATACTTAGTGCGTACTGGTTGTTTTGACTAATCAGCATGATTTAATTAGAGAAATGATTCGTTAAGTTGTTTAGACGGGTTGTAAATAATATGTTGAAAAGTTGTAACCGTTTCTAAAGTTGAATTTTAGTTGAGACGTGAAATAACATTAAGATTAATTTAAATGGGTTGTAATTATGTTGATGAGCTCTAATCATGCTGATTAGAAACAGGTACGCGAAGCTTATGATCAATCGGGCGAGTTAAGATACATAATAAATTGATTCTTTGGAGTTGCATAACGGTAGCCGGCATAGACTACATTGGACCTGGTTTGGCTTAATATTTTGACTAAAGTTACTCCGGGTTTAATATCTTATTATATATAATATTTAAATATTGGCAATAACTAATATTTGGTATTGGATTGCTTTAGGCGAAGCCCACAAATGGAAGCTAAAAGCCGAAGATCAATGCTCGGATTTGGACACCAATACACATCAAAGTGAAAGTTTCTAATATTGATAATGAATTATGAATAAGTTTTAAAATATGTACTATCTTTGATTAAAAGACAAGTTCCTACGGATATTATACGTGATGTTCGGATATTATACGTGATGTGTGGATACATGTTAGGACTTTTGGTACTGTTGATATTACTTATTATCACCAACGACTTTTTTTAATTGGGTCGTTCCGACTCTGATCTGTTTCGACCCTGACCCGTTCCGACCCATAACCCATTTCGACCCAACCCAACCCATTTGTCACCCCTATGTTTAATGTATATTGACGGGTTAGGCGAGTTGTATCTCTTAAGACACAATTTAAAAAAATATTCAAAAATAGTAATAAAAAAATCATAAGTCAAATTATAAATAAAAAATGGAAAAAGTAAAAAAACTAAACATTTCCTCCGTTGTCCTTGTTCAAAAAAAAAATAACGACCCGAAACCCATTTTGACCCATTCCGATCTTGACCCATTTTGACCCGAACCCGTTATGACCCAAACCTTATGACCCTGACCCATTCCGACCCGAACCATAACAACCCTTTTTTTAATTGACCCGTTCTGACCTGACCCGTTTCGACCCATAACCCGTTCCTACCCATAACCCGTTTCGACCCAACCCAACCCATTTGCCACCCCTATGTTTAATGTATATTGACGAGTTATGCGAGTTGTACCTCTTAAGATACAATTTAAAATTATATGCATAATGGGCCATTAGAGATTTCAAGGCCCAATATGATCCATTAGGACATGTATGAGTTGTTTTTGTCTATTATGGTCTAATATGACTCCCTATAACACGATATAACCCTTAAATATCTAATGTTACATATAACATGCCATAATAGACCACTAAGAGATTTCAAGCCCTAATATGACCCATTAGAGCGACTATGACATGAAAAAGGCTATAATGGGCCACTAACACCAACAAGGCCCAATAAGACCTATGATGAAAGTATCACATGTTATCGGCCATTAACATCTAACTATGACTAATGACATTTCTATACAACCTTCTTAGAGAAACTATGATGTGATAAATGCTATAATGGGCCACAAACACCAGTTAAGGTTCAATAAGGCCCATTGATGAAAGTAAGACATTTTGTTGGGCGTTAACCAAACTATGACTCACTAAACTCTTATTCAACCCTTTTAGAGCAACTATGATATGATAGAGACTACAATGGGTCACTAACAACAATCAAGGCCCAAGACGGCCCATTAATGCAAAGTATGACGACCAACTATGCCTATGGCTCACTACACTCATATACAACCCTCTTGTAGCAACGGGGATATGATAGATGCTATAATGGCCACTAGTACCATTCAAGGCCCATTGATGAATGTATGACATGTTTTGGGCGTTAACATCTAAGTATGACTAATGATAGTCATATACAAACTTCTTAAAGCAACTATGACGTAACCAAGGGACACTAACATCTAACTATGAGTCTATGACTAATGATAGCCAAATAAGGCCTATTGACGAAAGTATGGTGTGTTTTGGGCATTAACACCTAACCATGACTAATGGCACTCCTATACAACTCTTTTAGAGCAACTGTGACATGATAGATGCTATAATGACACTAGCACCGGTCAAGAACTAGTATGACCCACTAATAAGCGTATGGTTTATTATTGGGCGTTAACACTGATTACTACACTCTTATACAACTCTTTTAGAGCAACTATAAATATCACTTATATTTATTTTATATGTTTTTATATTTAAAATACAATTTGTTATATTATTTAAGGTTTAATTAGTTGTTATACACACACACACACACACACACACACACACACACTAACAACTCTTTATTTTAATTAATAATAAAAATTTTTAATTCTATTTATTTCCTATTAATTTTACTTCCCTCAAAATTTCAAATTAAATTTACCCCTTTTTTCTTCAAAAATTTTTTGAATTACCCTCTCATTCTTAAATCTAATTTCATATTAACCTACCTTTTTTTCTTTCTCTTCATTACTTCTTATTCTTCATCTCTCTACACCCACCATCTTTCATCTTTAATTCTCTAACTCACTCAATTTTTAACAAAATCCTTTGATTCCGGGCTCTAATCTTATTATTTTTGCGAGAGAAATTCACGTATGGTGTCGGTTTCCATCAATTCTATCTAGATTTTTTCCGGATTCTTGTTGAGTGTGAAGAACCCTAAGAACCAAGTTTGGGGACTTTCAATTTTAAGTGTTATTTCTTGTAATTGAAGCTTAGTACATCTTCTTTCATCGCTAAAAAGGTATGTATTTCACTTGTAATTGAAGCTTAGTACATCTTCTTTCATTGCTGACAGATTCGTTTTTGTTTATTTATTGGTATGCAACTTGATGTTAAACGAAAATTATTGAACGATTGTTGATTCTACGATATAGTACTATGAGTCTAGTTTCCAGAAAGGTAAAGTTTGTAATTTTTGGACGAGTTTTGAATAGTTTTTATAATTTTACAAAAACATTGGTCAAAGCTGATTTGGGGAGTTATATTCTGGTATGTCTTTCCGACACCATAACTCCCTAATGACAAAACCAAACGGGTTGTTCCAGTTGTGAAAATTAGTATTATGAGCTTTGAAGACAACCCAATTGGTCTTGCACAATTTGGATTAATGAGCTGATAGAACCATTAAACAAGTGTTTGTTGTGCAATCTGCTGAATTGTTGGTACATATCTTTAATGCTTGAATTATTGTGAGTTTTGTATGCATGAGAAAAATATAATAAAAATTGTTTGAGAAACCTAATTCAAATATTTTACTATGGTAAATTTTGTAGAATTTATACTTCATCTTTTTATAGTGAATAAAATAAGTTTGTACATGTTATAATCTGTCTCGTGAACTAAGTGATCATAAGTTAAGTTGTATGATGAATGTTTGGTTGATTTGCCATGATACGATGTGTGAATACATATCAGGACTTTTTAGTACAGTTGTCTAATGTGATTGTGCGTGAAGGTCGTTGTGCTATGCGTCGATTCAAGTTTTTATTTTTATATTTTTTACCCTATATATGTATCATATATTTTTCTCTCTTTATAGGGTTGGAACACAGAAAAATGGCTAAAGAAGTCCGCGAGCGGGAGAGACAACCGCACGAAAGAGGGTAATGATGGCAGTATATCTCAGCATACGGGCGGTTCAATAGGGTTTGATGAGCATCGTATCCGCTTGGTAAGCTAGTTTTATTTGTAAATTCAATCTTAAAAAATTAGGTAAAAAATTATAATTATTTGTGCTTTAATGTTTATTAACAATTAACAATTTTAGGTTCAAAAAGTTAGAGCCGAAATGGAAAAAGAACTAGAAAATGAAAGGAAGTCAAGAAACGAGTTGGAAGAACGAGCAACGAATGAAACAAATGAAAAAAGAACGCAAGGAAAATGAAGAAATGAGGCAAAAACAATCTGATGAGCTTATGAGAAAGTTTGAGGTCGGTAGTAATTAGTAGTAGTTTCAAATATTTTGAATTTATAACTTATTAGTGAAGGTTTGGTAATGTAAACCTGTTTTGAATTTATGTTGTTGGGTTTGTTAAACTTATGAAAAAACATGTTTTGAATTTATGCTAATGTGTTTAGTTACATTTTTAGCCACATTAACAATAACCTCCAGTGTCTATATGATATGATTGGCCATACAATAGATCACTATGTGTGACGAAAAGTTTGACATTAGCCACACTTTAAATTAGGAAAAACATTATGTGTGACACACGGTAAGACAATAGCCACACCACAAACTATAAAAGAGTGTTTGACTGGCAAGTTCACATTTTTTGCCACATTGACAATAACCTCCGGTGTCTATAAGATATGATTAGCCACACAGTACCTCACTATGTGTGACGAAAAGTTTAACAATAGCCACACTTTAAATTACGAATAACATTATGTGTGACAAACGGTAAGACAATGGCCACACCACAAACTACAAAAGAGTTTTTGACTAGCAAGTTCACATTTTTAGCCACATTGACAATAACCTCCATTGTCTATATGATATGATTAGCCACACAGTACCTCACTATGTGTGACGAAAAGTTTGACAATAGCCACACTTTAAATTAAGAAAAACATTATGTGTGACAAACAGTAAGACAATAGCCACACTATAATCTACAAAGGAGTGTTTGAGTGGCAAATAAACATATTTAGCCACTTTTAATGTAATATCCAGTGTCTATATAATATAATTAGCCACACTATTATTAAATTTAAGCGGTCATTGCTTTGCTATATCCACACGGTATATGTCACAATGCACGCTTAACACAACCCTATTGGCCACATTATTATAAAATTCATGTGGCTGAAACATTAATTCATGTGGCTCTATACGTGCAATGGTCACTCATAGTAAATAGTTATGTGGCCATTTTCTACCGATTAACCACACTTATTGGAGAGGCTTCTTGATGGCCGGCAACTAATGCATGTACCCTTTAGCCACACTTATTACCACATAAGGCCACTAAAAACTGTGTGTGGCCATATCATACCCACGGTGTCGCGACCTTTGGCCACATATGACCTGAACCAAATGTGTGTGGCTAAAGGCTTACAGCCACACTTTTTTCGTCTGACTGAAGGTCAATATTCACGTAGTGAACCTAACTTAATTAAGTTATCCTCACGTGCATTATTTATTATAATTTTAATAACTAAATTACAAAATTTTATTGTTTAGGAAAAATCATAACAGAATCGAACGTTTTAAAATATCTTATAAATATATTGGAACACCGTAGTTTCAAATACTCTTTTGTAAAACTAATATATGTTTTCGAAACTAAACTTGGACGTCACTTAATAAAAAAAATATATATTTATTTTAAAATATAATATTCTTTTATTAATAGACGCGTGTTTAAATTCTGAGATATATATTATATACCACTTTTTTAACAAAATATCATATAATCGTTATTATTATATATACCGAAACATGTTTTATTAACATTCTTAATATAAAAACATTGTTTTCATATTTTATATAAAAGTTTACATTTCCTAAACGTATATTTATTTTTAATATTTATCGTGGTCACTATCCGGATAAATTACTGATGAGTTATAAATATACGAAAATTGGATTTAAATAATCCCACCTTTAATGGGTTGGCCAATAAAAATCCCACCTCCGGTATTTCCCGCTGGCAGTCCCACCTTTTCAAGGTTTTTTGTTTTATGATCCCCCGTTAAAAATAATTAACGGGGTTAAGCTTTTGCTGATGTGGCTAGTGACTTGGCTTTTTCATTATCCTACATGGCTTTTCCATTTTTTTTCTCCCCTCCTCCGATTACTTACATGTAATACTCACCCTTTCTTTTATTTTTTACAACCGTAAATTCTTAATCAATATTGAACCCATCAATCAACCCAATTCATTTCCTAACTGAACCCTAATTCAAAGAACACAATCGTCAAAATCCCAAATTCGAAGAAAACGATTAACAAATTGTTGTCCATCAGATGTGGTGTACGATCATGGCTGGAAAGAAGAAGAAACAAGCTCGAACTCACCGGATCTTGGTTTTATTCATGCGCCACAAACGATATCTTACCTCAGATCTGGATCTGTTGTTGGTTATGAAACCACCAGATCTAGGTTTTGCTCGAAACCACCACCGCCGCATCAATGTAATTTAAGCTATGATTTTGAATGTTAGAAATGATTTGGTGGTTTTAATTGGGGGAAAGATGCGAATCAGAGGTTGAAGGAGTTAGGGGAGGTGAGGATTTGAGGGATTTTGGTGAAGATGAAACTGGAGTGTGAGTTTATTGGGAAGCCGGTTTGGAGGGGTTTGGCATGTGGGGCGTATTTTCTGGTCGCTCGGTGGCAGGTGGCAGGTGGTGGTGGCTGTGACTGTGGCGGCGGAGGAAGTGGCGGGTGGGGCTTGAATCTTCTGGTTGCCGGAAAACGAGAGGTGAGAGAGTGACAGTGGCAGGTGGTGGTGGCTGTGACTGTGGCGGCGGAGGAAGTGGCGGGTGGGGCTTGAATCTTCTGGTTGCCGAAAAACGAGAGGTGAGAGAGTGACGGTGGCAGGTGGTGGTGGCTGTGACTGTGGCGGCCGAGGAAGTGGCGGGTGGGGCTTGAATCGTCTGGTCGCCAGAAAACGAAAGGTGAGAGTGACGGTGGCAGGTGGTGGAGATTGGTGAAAGTGGCCAGGAGAGAGAGAGGTGAGAGAAAGAGATGGAGAGAGAGAGTGTGTGTCATTTTTATATAGTTTTTGCTGATGTGAGTATTACACGTAAGTAATCAGAGGGGAAAAAAATGAAAAAGCCATGTAGGATAATGAAAAAGCCAAGTCACTAGTCAAATCAGCAAAACTTAACCCCGTTAATTATTTTTAACGGGAGGATCATAAAACAAAAAACCTTGAAAAGGTGGGAATGCCAGCGGGAAATACCGGATGTGAGATTATTATTGGCCAACCCATTAAAGGTGGGATTATTTAAATCCAATTTTCCATAAATATATATATACTATTTTATATATATTGTTAATTTTGTAAACAATAAAATTTTGTAATTTAGTTATTAGAATTAGAATAACTAAGACACGTGAGGATAAATAAATTAAGTTAGGATAAGATTTCATTTGTATCTATGTTTTTGTGTTAATATACTTAGTATTAAACATAGGAATCTAGTTATCATTTGGGTGAATGTTAATAAGATCTTGACTGACTGGCCTATTATCACACTTAAATGTTATTTGAGCTGACGCAAAGGTGAGTTTCCTCGTAAATCCCCACTTTTAAAATGTTTTAACAAATTATAAATGTTTTTGGGGGAAAATTATGTAAAGAATGGCTATATATTTTACAAATTGTGCTAAATGGGATGAGTCATTGTGAAAGAAAAAATCGTTAACCTAGAGAGAAAGGGCCTAAAAATATTGGTAGATCTATCGGGGCGACGTCCCCCGCTCTTCCAGTCGCTCTGGTTGAAAAGGTAGGAATATTTTGATTTTGGTATGCATCAAGTTTATCATATTGATAGTCATACATGTGTTGTACTCTTTGCTTGTTTACAACTAACATGTTTTGTTTAAGAAATATATAATTGTGTTTGGAAAAGAGGAAATTAAATTCTCTTTGAAAAGAATGGTGAATAATGAAAATTATCATTGATAAAAATGATGAATAAACGGATGTAAAGTCGAGAACAGTTATATTCCGGTTTTTAATTGAGAAACTCACCAACATTCGTGTTGACAAAATTATTTTAAAATAGAACCGTGCATGTTTGACACGTGTAAAACTCTGATATTCAATAAAGTCCAACTTATGGTTCATTATTTTGAATATGATTGGCTGAACAGCGTCTGTCACCACTCAAACTAACAGAATTAAGTCTTCTGTTGCTAAATTAACAAATTTTGGGGTGTGACAGAAGATCCATTCACACGTTCTACGAATGTGAGTATTATTATCATTTTAATTATTTATTTCTAAACCTTCTTATTTTAAGTGTAAATTTTATAAACTTGGTTAAAATTATTAATATTAGGTCAATTATATCATAAAAATATATGAGGAGGCTGACTCAAAGTGACATACAAAAAATATACGAGGTGCATCAACAAAGACACAGTTTTCCTAGGATGCTTGGTAGCCTCGATTGTACACACTGAGATTGGGAAGCCTGCCCAGTTGCTTGGCAATGTCAATATCATCAGGGTGATCATGATGACCCAACAATTATTCTTGAGGCGGTGCATCATTTGATCTTTGGATATGTCATGTGTTTTTTGGGATGCTCGGTGCAAATAATGATATAGTTGTGATAAACTATCCCATATTTTTTACCACGTCATATACGGAGTTGCACCCGACACCTCATTTTCCATGAATTATGTCAACTACGAATACAAATATTGTCTTGTCAACAATATTTATCCGGAGTGGGCCACATTGGTTCTTAGCTTTACATGCCTAAATGACGATAAACGTCAATATTTCAAGAAAAAAACATAAGTTGGCCAGAAAGGACATTGAAACGGCATTCGGCGTAAACGTTGGTCTATTATTAGACAAACCGGCTCGTTTTCACCAAATAAATAAGTTAAGAAACATAATGTACACTTGTATCATATTGAATAATAAAATATTGGAGGACTCGGGCAGAGCAGTTTGTCAAGGCGAGTATAACGATACGCCAGAGCCGATCTCATCTCAACACTAAACGAAGATGAGAAAATTGCTAATTTATTAAAAACACGAAGAAGGGAAACGAATTTCAATCTTCGATTGGATTTGGTTGAACATCTTTGGAGGAACAAGCAACATGACGGCGACAACTAAAAATAGTTGTAATTTTTTTTAGTTTTTATTTATATGTTTTATATTTAATTTAGTTAGTTTTTTATTATTATTATTGTATTTTATATTATTATGTTGGTTTTATTTGTTTTATGAAAAAAAGGGTTTAAACCCCTCACCGTGTAGAGACATTATAGGTTAGGGCTTCCATCACCCCCCCCCCCCCCCTCCCTCTCACATGGTGGCACTGTGAAGGGACTTCGAATCCTCCAAACATAGAGAACAACCTCACTGTGTTAGTCTTCTTTTCAAAACATGTGTTTTACCTCCATTGTCGTTTTATTTCCACCTTCGATCGATTTTGTTTTAACTCGAAACGATTTCGTTCATGTTTTCATTATGCCCTGGCTATTTTTACATACATTTAGTGTCGTTTCGTTTTCCTGTTCCGGCGACAATGGTGTTGACAAGAGGTAAAAGCGTTACGGTGATTCAAACGAAGGTAAAATGAGTAAATTAATAAGAGTGAGTCAAACTAGGCAAACAGGTCAACTGAGTAAATTAATAAGATCTTTCTTGCATTTGGTGGTACTGGATGTTGCTTAAGGTTTTGTTTATACCTAATATTTGGGTTTGAAATTGTGCAATTTGTTCTTTGGTATGATTCGTTTTAACCATGCATTAAAGTTTTGATCTTGCTAAGTGCAAAAACTAAATAACATGTAAATTCAACTTCATATCATATATTTAGTTTAATGGTTTGCAGTTTGCTTGAAGCTGGTATATCATGAAACTATACAATCGATTATGTATGCGGCCAGTGTCGTATAGTTTCTACTTTTGGAAGTATGACATGTCTGTCTCATACAATGTTATGCAAGTCAGTTGATTGGTATCTCATTTTTTGTTGTTAACATGTTTGGTTGACATTGATCTAGAGGTTGCGCTTAGCGGGTCTGCAGAAGCAGTTCAAATGGAATAAGAGAAAGCATAATGGTGAGTTTATTGGAATTAGATAGGTAGTATCTTTATGGCTTTACTGTAATTAATATGTAAAAAAAAATGCTTATTGTTTCTGTGCGACTGCCCACTCGAGGTGAATCTGAGAGGTGGTCTAAAAGACCTTTAGGTCTTCATACTTTACTGGACCTTCAACTGATTATAGACACAATCCCGCGCAATAACCTCGACGAAAACTTAATATGCGGTCGTGGTTAATTATTTGGCTTATCATTTTACCTTTTCATGTTTACTATACCTTAGATGTTAGAAGGCTTTGGCAGCTGGAAGATTGACAGGGATTGATCCTATTGAGCAAGACCCGATCAGTTGACCTTAACACGTAACCTTATGCTTATGCCTGCTTATTGCAGCATTCCGTAAAAAGAGGGTTCTACATAAAGATAAAAAAGTGAGATCGACTAACAATTTTTGGATTGATCAGGTCAGTGAGATCAACTGCTACACCAAGACCCGTCAAACGGCCCGCTTAATGTACCTAGCTTCAACAAAAGAGTTGGTATATACAGTTTCTCTCTTTTTAAGTCTTTAATGGTTATGTTGTTTCCCATAGGAATTGACAGTTGCATTGTTTTGTTTGTCAGAAAGGAAGATCACCATACGGAAGGGTATCAAGTATGGAACGTTACTAGAGTGTACAGACTAAAGGATCTTAAAAAAATAACAATAACACTCAATCCTTACAAAAATTAGGAAATGTATAAACAGAAGGAATGTAAGAAAATGATAATGAGCTTTTGTAGGTGCTGAATGCATATTAAATGTTGGTTATTTGTTGTACTATACGAACTAGGACTAAATACACCATACTAGCACTATAATCATTCTATTACTCCAACATATTCTATTACTCCAACATAGGATACCGAGCTTCATGATTCGAGGACGTTTTTTCTTCGCTTAGTGCGCCGCAATGCCCGCAAGCTAAATGGTAAATACTATTATTTTGTTCATGATTATTATTTCAACAACGTTGATCGGCGGAATAGTCAGTACAATAGATTAGTACTAGCAAACATAAATACATTTATTAGTAATTCAGAGTATCATATTATTCATATGTGCAATTGAATTATACCGGTTGAATATTTATGAACATGTAAGTTGTAAGGGAGCTTCATCATGGGATTTGGACTTAGTGGTAGCCCAGTTGCTTCTCCTAGGAGAGGTCTCCCGTTCAAGCCTTGGCCGAATTGAATTGCCAAACAACTGGGGATGGTTAAAAAGTTAAAATATCATTACACGTAAAGTCGAAAGAAACGTTAAAAAGTTAATATGATCGAATGCTCACTAACTCTAAAAAGATGTTGAATAACACTTGACAGATAACTAATATTGATTAGAGAAATATTAATTATATACAGATTGTGTATAGCCAACTTTTACGTAGTCATACATTTTCATTATTAAGTGGTCATTGGTAAAATAATTCTAAAAGTATAAAAAGTATATATTTATTCGAGATTTATGGTAAAGTTAAAATACAAAGTGATATAAAAATGAAAAGTGTGAGACGGATTTGTAGTCACACAAAAAAACCCTAAAAAAATTTAGAAAAAACAATTAAAAAATCATAACTTAATATATAAATAAAAAATGAAAAAAATTATAACAACCAAAATGTTTCCCCCGTCATTCCCGTTCTAAAAAAAACTACGAAAAGACACAATGTCGAAAATTAACAAACAACACAGTGGTAAATAAAAAAAATACCCAATATATCGCAAAATATAATACAATGTTGAGTAGTATAACACAATAACAAGAAAAAAAATACAATGTAAACAAAAAAAGACACAATCAATAACGAAAATAAACACAAAACACAATGATCTTTTTCGCTCAACATTGTGTCTTTTTCAAGATTTTTTTTTTTTTTTTTTTTTTTTTTTGAGAAAAAGGAAGACGGTGGAAACATTGTTGTGTTTTGTACATTTTTCGTTTCTTTAATTAAAATTTGAGTTATGACTAATTTTTTATTATTTTTTAAAAAGGTTTTTTTTTTACTATAAATTCTTCTCATTTTTATTTCTCTTTATAAAATAACTAGACTTGAGATTTATAAATGTATTGGGTTGAATTTATACCTAGAAAACTAATATATTTTGGTTCTATTTTGATGGATACAAATACTTATATCCCAATGAGGTCATGGGCTCTTCATTCGCACCTTGGCAGGGCCCAGACCAACCAAATAGCTTTAGTTTTTAGGTCCGTGAGTCCGTCCTTACGATATCACGGTATTTTCGGCTTTAAACAACTATAATCTGAGATGTTTATTTAAAACGGATACTTATATTTTCGTAATTTCAATTGTTAAAACATGTCCTTTTAAATTTAGCATGTGGTTTTAGTAAACTGTAATTATTGAATTAACTTAACTTTCACTATTTAACAACACAACTCATAATAATAAAATTAATTAAGTTTTTTTGAAGAAAACCGGTCCAGTTTTCTAGAAAAAGTTGATTGGCTAAAGCCCAAACCCGACACTTTTCTATAGTGAATGATCGGGATTAACCAACCCCAAATTGGATCGAGGCTTGTCGTAATTATAGTAGATTGTTTAAATCCTACGCATCTTGATGCTCATTTAAAAACTTGTTTCTAAAGTTGCTCGATTGTATGTGAATCAAGCCACGTTAGCTCGATTTGTAAACGAGTTGAGCTGAAGCTAGTTGCAGTTGGCTCATTTTAGTTAAACCTTAATTTTAATATTTTAAAAAGAATATGCAGTCTAGTCTTAACATTTTAAGCCATGTTTCACATCAAATAGTAGCCCAATAGTCCAACTTCTTTTATCATCGATCAGTTATATCGACTTAAAATTGGTGACTTGTTGCCCTAATTTGATTTTCATCATTCAAACTTTCGATTTGCATGTTCATTATAGCATATACGAAGTATCGGGTAACTTTTCCTATATTGTTGATCAACTATTTCCTTGCTCTTTTTATTCAACTTCTTAGGTAATTTATTGAATCTCGGTGCTCTTTATAATGGAGATTGGTGCCCTAATTTCTTCAAGTGATTTGAGAAGTCGATTATATAGATTATAGTCCATATCAAAACATTGGATCTCAAATTTAATTTTCCTTTTTGTTGAAGTATGTATCTTACCCATAATGCGAGCTTGAGATCACAATGTTCATAAACAATCTTTGCCCATGCTTGGTGGAACATATTTACACATTTCAACTAGCCAACATCGATCAAGGCTATATATTTATTTTTTAGGTTTTTTAATGTTAATTTAAAGTGGCATGTCTTTTAATATTTTTCATATTAAGCTTGTCTTTTTTTTTCAAACGGCGAATTTTTATTCTCTGGGAGATTTGAACCCAAGATCCATAGATTAATTTATTTTAATTAGGTAGTTGTTTTAAAAATATTGAATATTAGACTAAATTGCAAATATGGTCCCTGTAGTGAAACTTCAAGCGTAGGTTGCAACCCCGTGGTGGTATTTTTGCAGAAATGGGCCCTGTGGTGGCACTTTTATTTCACTTTGGGTTTTCAGTTAGTTTAACCGTCAAAATAAAGGGCAAATTTGTTTTCTCACGCTTAAACCTAATAATAATAATAATAATAATAATAATAATAATAATAACAATAACAACAACAACATTTCGTTCGCACAACCGTTACCATCGAAGACCTCTCAGGCCACCATCTAAGACCACCATCACCATTTTACGGCAACCAACTAAGACCACCACCACCATTCTCTTACCACCATCGACGGTTATGATGTAAATGGTTTGAAGCTGGAGCAACCGTCGTTGACCGGAGTCAACGGTTTGAAGCCGGTTAGTTATAATAAACAACATACGATGGATTCTGACGGTGAAGAAACCGCCGATCTCACTTCCGGTGGATCAGATTTCCTGAAGTTACAGAGCATCGAGAGTTCCGGTGACGGTTACGTCGACAGTGGATGGATGTATAAATGTATTGTTACTCTACATATGCTTTTTAGTAGGGTGGCAAAACAAACTCAAATGGGTTGTATTGTGTCAATATGGATAATTTTTAAAATTGGAATGGCTTAGGATGGATCAGAAGGATTTTCCAAGGAGGTCAAGATGGGTTGGGAAAATGTTAGTGACTTTTGGTTATGGGTTAGAATAGGATTGTTTATGGGTTAGAATAAACTTAAACAAGCTCTATCCAATTTTATTTTAAACAAAACCCACGAACCGAATAAAAACCGAGAAATCGAAACCGAAATCACTGAAACCGAACAGACCAAAATAATTAAAACAAAACTGAAACGAAAAAAATCAAACTTTAACCGATACAAAACTGGTTTTTTTATATAATGAACGAGGATGACGGAGGAAATATTTTAGTTATTTTATATTTTGCGTTTTTGATTTATATTTTGAGTTATTATTTTTTTTATTAAGTTTGTTGAATTTTTCCTTGAGGGATTTTTGAACCTCTTTCTATAAATCTGCAATTTGCCTCCCTGAGATATATCGTTGCTGGATGGAATAACCACTGAAAACGAAATTGCGCATGTTGAACTTCTGTGATATTTTGGCGGGGCAGTCTGTGCCCTTCCGTTAGTTGACCAAGCGTTGACCTGTTAAAAAATATTGAAATTACGTTTTTACCTCTAAGCCTTTAATTCATTTTAAAAATAATCACCCAAAACCATGTGAATGCCGGGATTCGAACCCGAGACCTCCGGTTTAACAATCCACCAAAACAACCAGTTGAACTAAGTTAGTGCTTGGTATAACTATACAACCTAAACTATATATTATCACTTTTATCACTTCATCTTCCCCAATTATAATTAGGGTTCCTAAGTTTTAATTCCAGAAAATTAATTAACACAACTTATAATAAAAATCTTGATATTAAAACAACATTTTGTTGTCTTCATCAAACTGTCCTGCAATTCATCACTGGTAATATTATCTCTCTAATTTCAACGGTTTATATGTCTATCATGATTTTAGTTTTATTTATAAGATTTTGCAAGTTTGGATGTGGAAAACCTGTGGGTTGACCGGGTTGTGATCGATTATTGCAATACATAGCATACCCTTCACAGTTTCACTTGCTCTGTTATAAAAGCACCAAAAGACACATGACCGAAAAAGCGAGATGGCCGGAATCCATGGCGGCGGTGGCTTCCGTAGCGGCAGCATGATACCGGAGGTTAGGGGTTTTGAGTTGAATGATTTATGGGTGTGGTGGTTGAATTATTGAAGCGATTGGTGGTGGGATTTGAGAGATTTGAGGGTTTGAGTGATGAAATCTAGGGTTTGAGGATTTGAGAGATTAGATTACTTGTTATGAAACTGATGATGAAGATGATGATATTAAGAGGGATTACTTGGTGGTGGGTTTAAGGATTTGAGGTTGATGATGATGAAGATGAGATGCTGATGAAGATGAGATAATGTTATGAAGGCTTTTGTTGTTGTTCTAATATGAAGATGAGATGCTGCTGTTCTACAATGATTATTATTATTATTAATATTATTATTATATTATTATTATTATTATTACTATTATTATTATTATATTTATTATTTATTAGAAGAAGATTACTAAAATACCCTTAATATGTTGGTATTATTACTAAAATACCAACAGTCAACTGACGGCAGGAGTCAGAAAAACCCGCCGGAGAAACATAGTGGCGCAACATTCGCAAATTCGTTTTCAGTGGTTATTCAATCTAGCGACGATATAACCTAGGGAGGCAAATTGCATATTTCTCCCTTTGTATTTTAAACTTCATTTGGGTCAAGATGGGGTTAACTTACCCATCTTGACTCATACCCATCCTAACCCTCTATTTTAAAAATTCATCATGACCCATAATTATCCTAACCCATACCCATTCTAACCCATCACTCAAATTGAACCCAATCCACTTACATTACCAACTCTAGTTTTGAGTTTTGAGGTATAATTAGAATCATAAATAAGACATCTTAAATTCTTGGTTTTATGATTAAGGTGTGCTGCTGAGAATTCCTAATACTGTTGAATGAATATATGATGGTCGGTTAATTTGTATATGTTTTAGTCGTTTATTATTTAGTTTTAACTGTTTATTTTAGAACTATCGATACTTCATACGTGTTTAATTGGATTTCAGGTCATAGGCGTTAAAGTACTCAATTTGGACCTGTTGTGACACGGAATGAAGACCCGAGATGTCCAGCACGCAAAACGATATCATTTATTGAAGTTGGCTATAGCAGAACCCATCGCGGTACGCGATGGGTGTGCTGAGGGTCCCATAGCGTACCGCGATGGGACTTAAATGAAGACGTTGACTATTGGTCAATCGCGGTACGCTATGGCCATATAAGACCCCGTCGCGTACCGCAACGGGTGTGCAGACGGGATTTTGGTTTATAACATCAGTTTCATCAACAAAGAAACCCTAACTCCGCTTTGACGAACCATAGGCGATTCCAGCAGCTCCAAGAGGCGATTTCCACCATTATAGCTTGTGCCAAGACCTTCCACGTTATCCATATCATCCGTATCGAAGATTTGATGATGTCTCGGCTCAACTAATCTCCTAGAATTGCACCCAGGATGTATAGTTTGTAACCATTTACAGTTTTTCTCATGTGATTAAGAATACTTATGTTTTGTTATTGAAAGATTGATATATGATTATTGATGTTTAGTTTTCTGTGTGTTCGGTCGGTTTAGGTTTACGTTGGTCTGAACGATTTGTTACCAGTTGCTAGATAAATAGTCATAAAACTGTTTGGTTAGATTGAATACGATAAAATGTACAATTACCCTTAACTGAGTCACACTGGCAAGGAATGTTTGATAACCAGTGCCGTGTGTAAAGTAATAGTTGACGTCTAAGGTTTTGTCTGGTTGATCAGTTTTCAGTCAGTCGTTAATAATAAATCTGTTAGGTTGCATGAGATACTGTTTGGTTGTTTACTTGAATTCCCGGGTGTGATTTGCTTTGTTAATTGTTTACAACTCGCTTGTTCGTTCATTGCTTAGTTCTATAAACTCAACTTAATTGCTTGTGTGATCAGCACTAAATCTGTTACTTCATAATATTGAAATTGTTTACACGATTACATTGACCACATACTCCTGGTGATACGATACCTTACTTATCCTATCTATATAGTTTAACTAGGTTTTTGATTGACTCAAACGACGGTCATCAAAATGGCGCCGTTGCAGGGGAGTTAGTGCGCTTAGTGTTTTTCGTGTTATTTGATTTTTGTGTTTTATTTAATTTTCAGTTTTTAGTTTAAATTTTATTTTACTTAATTTTATCTGTATTTTTTTCATTTTACACGGGTTGTGTTAGTTGTGCAGATTACAGGTTTATGCGCACCCACCATTCGGGCCGACAATCTCCGTTAGTTTACAAGCCCGAAATTGAGAGGGTTGCTTGGCAGAACCGAGTACAAAACAGAAATTCTGAGATGGAAGACCAAAACCAGAACCAGAATCAGAACCAGAACGAAAACCAGAATCAGAACAACACCCAAAACCAAAACCCACTTCCACGAACCAATATGTTTCACCCAGACAACATACCCGACCCACCAAACTTCAATAACCAGAATAACCAAAACAACTCAGCTCGTGCCTCCAGAACCCGAAATCAAAACCGAAACCGAAATCCTAACCGAAACCTAAACCTTGACTTTAACCAAGCCGGAACATCCGCTCCAAACAATAACCCCAGACGCCGAGTTTGGATAAATATTGATGATGTTCGATCGAGTGTTCTGACTGAAGATGAGGATGATGGTGAAGACAATAATGGAAACGAAGGTTTTCGGGCAGCTGACGATGAGGTTGACAGATGGGTTAGAGAAAATCGGGAGGTTGAACCCGAGTACGAGGTTGGTGAACCGGAGGTTGAGGGTGATAATCAGTATGAAGAAGAAGTGGAAGAGCCGGTAATTCGAAGACGGGCTGAACCCGTTAACAGACACCGAAGGGATCGAGAAAGGGTAAATCGGGCGGAATGGCCCGAGAGAGTTCGTGGTATTCCGGTTAACCGGGGCGGTATGGGAAACCCCGGGGGGCAAAGGAGAAATTACATAGCTCCGGCTCATGGTGTAAACAGTCGGTTCAGACCGGCTATCTCAGACCGAGCATCCCCGTTGGTTCCACAGGAACGAGTGCAGGGACAACAAACTTTTAAGTCCCGACCATCTTACATAAACATCATTCCTCATTTCAACGGGATGGCTTCGGAAGACCCGTATTCGCACTTGATCGATTTTTCGGCTGTTTGCGGGTCTATTGGTGATGGTACGTACGATCAGGATGAAGTCCGGTTGCGGTTATTCCAGTTCTCATTAAAAGACAAAGCGAAACTGTGGTTTAACTCGTTACCAACACACAGTATCAGAAACTGGGCCGAGATGCAACAAGTCTTCCTAAACGAGTTTTATTCACAGTCGAAGACTACAGAGGCTCGTTCAGACATTCGTCACTTTTCAAAGTTACCAGGTGAGTTATTCCATGAAGCTTTTACCAGGTATAAGGATATGATCAGAAAATGCCCACATCACAATATCGAACTGTGGGAACTGGTAAAATGCTTTGTTGATGGTTTGACATACGAGGACCGAAAGCATCTTAAGGCCTCGTGTAATAGTCAGTTGTTGAATCAGCTTGAGGAAGATGATTGGGAATTTTTAGAGTTCATGTGTGAAGATTCCAAGGCAGAAGCAGCAGCTGAAAGACGAAGATGGGGTAATTCATCCAGATCGGTTAAGTCAGTCACGAGTGAGTATTAAAGAATTACTGAGTTGGAACGTGAACTGGCTGAGTTAAAAAAGGGTAAGAAGAAAGAGGTCGGGAAAGTTGGCGTGAAATTCATCGGTTTGTGAAGATTGTGGTGAACTCGGGCATAAGACAGAAAATTGCCCCGAGTATTATGATGATGATGAGGAGGATGACACCGAGGAAGTTAATTATGCCTACGGGGATTCCAAAGGCCAAGGGTTCAATTCAAACACATATCACCCGGGCCTGAGAAATCACCCGAATTTTCGTTACGGGAACGCGTCTTCTCAGTTGAACCCGAATTTTCAGGGATCGAGTCAGAACATATCGCAGGGTAATTACCGCCAGAGCGGTTATCAGCAGGGCTCAAGTAATCAGAATCGGGGGTATAACAGAGACGGTAACAGGGGGGGAAATATTTCGGGTAATCAGGATCAGCAGAAACGGTCCTCGGGTAATTCGGACGAGTCAGTACACTCGAAGTTGGATGCACTATTGAAAGCCATGACGAGCAAAAGGCCAAGACAAAGCAACAGTTCGAGTTACCGGATAAATCATCGGAGGCAATGATGAAGCAAATTGGTCAGCTCGCGCCAGACATGGCAAAATTACAAAAGAATGCGGGCCAACTTCCGAGTGACACCACAGTCAACCCGAATCATCACAGTTCAAGTTCGAAAAAACACGTCAACCAGGTAAGTATTTTGCGTAATGGTAAGAAATATGATAATAAAGTTGGGGGTCCACCACCTTTGGTTGATGGGGTGGTGGAAGAAATTGATGAAAATCTCGTCAGTGATGACGAGCCGGAACCGATTGAATTAAATAAACCTGAAAAAAATGAAACTAAAAATAATAAATCAGTTCCGAAGGATGACACCAACAACTCTAAGGATAAGGAAAAGGTGAAAACTGTTCCATATCCCGATGCTTTGTTGGCGCCATCAAAGGCGAAGATGGCATCAAAACGAGGCCCGCAACAAGAAGAAATGTGGGAAACGTTTAAACAAGTCAAAATTAACATTCCTTTTTTAAATGCCATAAAACAAATTCCCGCCTATGCTAAGTATTTAAAAGAATTTTGCACACAGAAAAGGAGTCATAAGATTCCTAAACAGATTGATTTTACCGATAATGTGAATGCAATTCTTTCGTGAACGACCATTATACCCATTCAAGTGGGTGATTTTAAAATGACTCTGGCGCTATTAGACCTTGGAGCTAGCATCGGTATTCTCCCGGGCAGTTTATACGACCAGTACGATTTTGGCCCGCTTCATGCGGCTACCACCACGGTTGTCTTGGCTAACTAGACACCGAATCTGCCCCGATTAATATTGACTGACGTGATCGTCAAGGTGGAAGACTTTTACTTTCAAGTTGACTTTTTAGTCCTCGATTATGTTTCAGGTGAGAGGACTAAACAGCCTACGGTTATCCTCGGTAGACCATTTTTGGCTACCGCAAATGCCAACATTAATTGTAAAAATGGTACTGTTGACATGGCATTCGGTAACCATAAGCTGAGAATTAATGTTTTCACACGTGGAGATAACTCTCCGGTCAATGACGAGTGCTTCATGGCCGATGTCATTGACGAGTGCATTCCGCTATACGACTCTGTCGTCAGTTCGGATGGCACAGCGGAGACGTGTTTTTTGTTTGACAGGTTACAGGTGGAAACAGACAAGTTGCTGGAATATGAGGAAAGACAGATGGAGATCGCAGCTGTTCGAGGAGACCGTCCACCATGGTCAATTCAGGTGGAACCGCTTCCCGAGAAGATTGATACCGGGTTGAAACTGTCAATGCTGGAAGCACCGAAAGTCGAGCTTAAAGAGCTCCCAAAGCATTTAAAATATGCTTTTCTTGGTAAGAATAATACATTTCCTGTTATTATAGCTTCTAATTTATCTGTTGAATAGGAAAATGCTTTGATGGAGGTGCTGGTTGCAAATAAAGAGGCAATCGGGTGGACGATAGCGGATTTGAAGGGAACCAGTCCCTCAATTGTGATGCACAAAATTTTAACAGATCCGGCTGTCAAACCCGCGCACGATGCTCAGTGGAGGTTGAACCCGAACATGAGGGAAGTTGTGAAGAAGGAAGTGCTGAAATGGTTAGATGCTGGCATAATCTTTGCCATATCAGACAGCACGTGGGTGAGCACGACACAGACAGTACCGAAAAAGGCGGGCATCCAAGTCGTCAATGACGACTCAGGTAACGAGGTTGCTACCCTGCCGGTAACCGGGTGGCGCATTTGTATTGATTATCGTAAACTGAATGCGGAAACATCAAAAGATCACTTTCCGCTTTCGTTTATCGATCAAATTGTGGAAAAGATATCCGGTAAAAAATTTTATTGCTTTTTAGACGGGTATAACCAGAAAGCTATTCATCTTAAAGATCAAGCCAAGACCACGTTTACGTGCCCGTATGGCACATTCGCGTTTAGGCGAATGCCATTCGGGTTATGTAACGCCCCTGCCACCTTTCAGAGGTGCATGATGAGTATCTTTTCAGATATGGTGGGGGAGTCTTTGGAAATTTTCATGGATGATTTTTCAATTTTCGGCACATCTTTCGAGTCATGTTTAAACCAACTAGAAAGAATTTTTAAAAGATGTGTCGAAACGAACTTGGTTCTTAGTTGGGAAAAGAGCCATTTTATGGTACAAGAGGGAATTGTATTGGGCCATGTCGTTTCGAGTCGGGGGATTGAGGTGGACCGAGCTAAGGTCCAAGTTATTTCCACTTTACCTCATCCCACAAATGTTAAAGGCATTAGATCATTTCTGGGGAATGCCGGGGTTTATAGACAGTTTATTAAGGGTTTTAGTGACATTACCAAATCCTTATGTAATTTATTGCTTAAGGATGCCTCGTTTGACTTTAATGATGAATGTGCTAAGGCCTTTGACATTTTGAAATTGAAATTAGTTGAAGCCCCGATCTTGCAATCACCCGATTGGAGTTTACCTTTTAAAATAATGTGTGATGCAAGTGATTATGCAGTCGGGGCTGTTTTGGGTCAACGGGTCGAAAAGAAACCCGTTGCTATATACTATGCAAGTAAAACCCTCTCGGATGCTCAATTAAATTATACCACAACCGAGAAGGAGTTACTAGCATTAGTATATGCTCTAGATAAATTCCGATCTTATATTTGGGGTAGTAAAGTTATTATCTATTCTGACCATTCTACTGTCAGGTACCTCATGGACAAAAAGGATGCAAAACCGAGACTTATCAGATGGGTTTTGCTGTTGCAGGAATTTGATTTAGAGATTCGGGACAAGAAAGGGAGTGAAAATGTTGTTGCAGATCACTTGTCCCGAATTATGGTGGATAATGGGAACACTGATGGGCCCATTAACGAATCCTTCCCGGATGAAAATATCCTGGCAGTTTCACAAAATCCTTGGTTTGCTCACATTGTTAATTTTAAAGTTGCAGGTGATTTACCAGAGCATTGGCCAAGGAGAAAGGAGAAACAATTGATGACCCAGGCTAGACAGTATATTTGGGACGATCCGGATTTGTTTAAAATTGGTGCAGATCAGATGATCAGACGATGCATACCCGAGGAGGATGTCAGATCAGTTTTGGAACACGCACATTCGTCTGCGTGTGGTGGTCATTTCAGTGGCCAGAAAACCACTCGAAAAGTTTTAACGAGTGGTTTCTTTTGGCCTTCATTGTTTAAGGATGCTCACGAGTTCGCGACACACTGTTTAAAGTGTCAACAACTAGGGAGTATTTTTAAGCGGGACGAGATGCCCTTGAACCCGATCCTAGTTGTTGATATTTTTGATGTTTGGGGGATCGATTTCATGGACCCGTTTCCGAATTCACACGGTAATTTGTATATCCTAGTGGCCGTCAATTACGTTTCTAAATGGGTTGAAGCGATATCCACTAGGACAAATGATCACACAGTCGTTTGCAATTTTGTTCAAAGTAATATATTTTTGAGATTTTGAGTCCCCCGAACCATCATAAGTGATGGGGGATCTCATTTTAAGAATTTTAAGTTCGGGAAATTGCTTAAACGATACGGTGTTGATCATAGGATTTCAACTCCTTACCGTCCACAAACGAGTGGAAAAGTTGAGGTCTCCAATAGGCAAATTAAACAGATTTTACAGAAAACTGTTTGGATAGACCGAAAGGATTGGTCAACTAAGTTGACCGATGCCTTATAGGCCTACCGAACCGCTTATAAAACGCAAATTGGAACCATTCCTTATAGACTTGTGTATCGAAAGGATTGCCATTTACGGTTGAAATTGCACAAAGAGCATTTGGGCTACTAAACAGGTTAACATGGATTATGATGATGCAGGCAGAGCGAGAAAATTGGCTTTGTGCGAGATTGAGGAGTTGAGAGATGAGGCATACGATTGCGTGTCCGCTTACAAAGCGAAAATGAAGAAAGTTCACGATGCTAATATCCGGTTGAAGAATTTTGAAGTTGGTCAACGAGTGTGGTTATACAACACGAGGATGAAGCTCTTTCCGGGTAAGTTGAAAAGTAAGTGGACGGGCCCGTATTTGATTGTAGGAGTCGGAAATCATGGTCAGTACGAGATTGAAGATTTCAATTATCATTTGAGGCAAATGGTAAATGGCTATAGATTGAAGCCATATTTGGATATGAAGGACATACACGAGCTAGATAAGGAATCGGTGAATTTTATTGTAACTTCACCGGTTTATGAAGATAACTAAGTTCGAGGCACTGTCGAGCTGTAGACTTTAAATTCAGCGCCGGGAGGCAACCCGAGGTTTGTAAATGTCTGTCCAGGGTGATGTCGGGATGCCAAAACAGGTGCAACTTTAAATTCAGCGCTTACGGGAGGCAACCCAAGTGTGGGGAAGCTCGTTGAAGAATGGCAAATTAGAGAAATTCGGTAAGCATGGGTTTAGCACACGTCAATCCAGGTATGTAAAGGTATTTTCAGTTTTGAACGTGTCCAGGGTGATGTCGGGATGCCAAAACAGGTGCGTTTTTGAAAAAATTTCAAAGCTGATGTCTGAACCCATCACGGTACGCGATGTGCATGGCACATCACCTCATCGCGTACCGCGATGGGGCAAACCCTAATTTTTTTTAACTAGGCGGTGGTACGCGCCCAGTGCATGTGAACCCATCACGGTACGCGATGGGTCATGGGGTACCGCCTGACCCGGCCCGTATAAATCCCTTCGTCTTCTTTCTTTCTCTTTTTCTTTCCCGTCTTCTTCTCTTCCTTTCTTTCTCTTTTCCGGCGAACCATCACAACCACCCCGCCGCTACCCTCGCCAACCACCACCACCTACCCCGCTGTCCATCCACCATCTCCCTTCACTCCTGTCTGCCCCCAGTCACCATCGCGTCCCACCAGTCAACACCACCACACACCATCACTGCCGCTTCCAACCACCATCATCCTTCACCTCCATCCACCACCACACACTGCCACTACCTACCACTGTCGTCAGACACTATCACCACCACCCCGTCCACTTCCATCACCTACCCCCGCCTCCTTCTCCATCCGCCGTACACCATCACCATAGTCACCACCATCTCCATCCAGCCACTTTCGTGTCCGTCACCACTATTATTATTATTCTGTTGACTTTCGTTTTCCGACATTGAGGTAATGATTTATTATTGTTAAATTATTTATTGTCGGTTTATTGAGTTGTCGGGAAGGGTTCGTATGTTACTTTGTAACTTAGTTGCGGGTTTGTCGGGTTCGTATGGTAATTGATAATGTGGATGGTGTTGCCGGGTTAGTTGGGTTAGAGTTATTTGGTTATATACTGTCGTGTGGGGACTTTGTTTGTTCGGGTTGGTTATTCGGTTGCTAAATCGGGATTGTTCAATGTGACGAGTAGAGTTTTGATGTTCACATTTCAAAAAAAAAATCATTATTTTATTATGAAACTAATGATAGTGTTTGCTCGATATTTAACGATTTATGTGAACTTATTTTTAAAATACTTTATTAATATTTCAAAACCCGAATCGACATGTTAGTTGTCAATTATGTAGTTTGTCTTTTGTTTTGTGTGTTTGTGTGTGGTTTGTCGAGTTGTGTCGAGTCTTGTTGCTTGTGTTTCGGTTAATCGAGTCTCAGGGAAACCTTGTTAGTTTGAAAACTGTTAAGTTTGAAACTTTAATTGATTACCCGCCCGTACTCAATCTCCATTCAGGCGGGTTAATCTGGTTTTTAGATTTACGCATAGGGTGTCCCCGAATTTTTCGTCTTAATTTATTTTTAGTTTAATATTTTATTAATATTTTAATATTATTTTATTATATGGGACGACCGCGACCGAAATGCTATACGGTTGTCGCCATATTAGCATATCTAACTTGTTTGCTTGAGTTTGCAGATATGGCTGATGCACCAGAGTCCTCGCGCACCTGGCGCAAGAGGCAGCGGACTGACCCTCGTGTCATCCGTTACGGTAGTGACGAGGTACAGATTGTACCGGGCATCGAGCCCGCAGATATTATGGGTGATGGACGTATTTCTCATCAGGTTCTACGATTTGACTTGACATCAGAGGAGTATACTAGATTTGAGCGGGTTCGACAGATGCAGCTGCTTCGCCACCGTTCGTCTGACTGGACATTGCTGACTCAGTTGGGGATTCACGACCAGGTGCGTGCTTTGTTGACAGGTCCGTGGGCAGTTGTGCTCGCGTGTGACTCACCTTCATACATCGAGCTCACACGTGAGTTCTACTCGACCTTTGACTTTACGCCCGCGGACTTCAGTGGGCCACGTGCAGTATCATTCTCACTGGGACGACAGCTGTATGAGATGTCAGTCCCAGATTTTTCCGTGGCCACTGGATTTTATACGGCCGAGGACGTTCAGGTGCCTGCATTTCTGCAGAGTATACGAGGTTACACCACACACGCTCAGGCGCCCCGTGAGCACTGGCTCACGGAGACTCACCTCAACCAGTATTGGGCGGAGATCGCCGACGGGGCCCACTCCAGTTCGGTGGTGGAGTCGTCTATTCGGGACCCCGTCCATCGCTACATTCACAGGATCGTTGCCTGTACTCTCGTAGGCCGACATTCGGGCCACGAGAAGTGCAGCAACTTAGATCTGCTGTGTCTATATTCTATCCTTGGCCAACGACCGGCCAATGTGGCGATGCTCCTGCTCACATCTTTTGCTCGGGGCAGCAGACTTCAGGGATCCTCGACACACCTACCCTTAGGGCCTTATATTACGAGGATCGCTGACCGACTTGGAGTATTTGAGCGCTACCCGACCACATATTTTACGTTGGGGCCAACCACAGGTGTTTTTGGGATATCAGAGGCCCGTGGGGCTGGGATTGTTGAGGAGCAGGATCTAGTTGCTTTGGTCCCGGTCCAACAGGGTCCACAGGCACCACCACCAGAGGGATCAGAGGCTGCAGTTTCACTTCAGAGAGGTATTCCGACACGCCGGCAGCGTCATCCGACTCCACATATCGAGCTACCGCTGCAGCAACATCCGCTCCGACAGGCCTCAGCATCTTCCTCCCGCCAGCCGCAGCAGCCAGTTTCATTAGATATGATTTATCAGCAGCAACAGCAGCTTTTAGAGACCGTGCTGGCACAGGGAGAGCAGACGCGGGCCCAATGGGCCCGTTATGATGATTACTTTCGTTTGTTGTTTGTTGCTTTAGAGTTTTGCTTGAGGGCAAGCAAAAGATAAGTGTGGGGATGTGATGGTCGGTTAATTTGTATATGTTTTAGTCGTTTATTATTTAGTTTTAACTGTTTATTTTAGAACTATCGATACTTCATATGTGTTTAATTGGATTTCAGGTCATAGGCGTTAAAGTACTCAATTTGGACCTGTTGTGACACGGAATGAAGACCCGGGATGTCCATCACGCAAAACGATATCATTTATTGAAGTTTGCTGTAGCAGAACCCATCAAGGTATGCGATGGGTGTGCTGAGGGTCCCATCGCGAAATGAAGACGTTGACTATTGGTGAATCGCGGTACGCGATGGCCATAGAAGACCCCATCACGTACCGCGACGAGTGTGCAGACGGGATTTTGGTTTATAACATCAGTTTCATCAACAAAGAAACCCTAACTCCGCTTTGACGAATAATAGGCGATTCCAGCAGCTCCAAGAGGCGATTTCCACCATTATTGCTTGTGCCAAGACCTTCCACATGATCCATATCATCCGTTTCGAAGATTTGATGATGTCTCAGCTCGGCTAATCTCCTAGAATCGCACCCGGGATGTATAGTTTCTAACCATTTACAGTTTTTCTCATGTGATTAAGAATACTTATGTTTTGTTATTGAAAGATTGATATATGATTATTGATGTTTAGTTTTCTGTGTGTTCGGTCGGTTTAGGTTTACGTTGGTCTGAACGATCTGTTACCAGTTGCTAGATAATTAGTCATATAACTGTTTGGTTAGATTGAATATGATAAAATGTACAATTACCCTTAACTGAGTCACACTGGCAAGGACTGTTTGATAACCAGTGCCATGTGTAAAGTAATTTTTGACGTCTAAGGTTTTGTCTGGTTGATCAGTTTTCAGTCAATCGTTAATAATAAATCTGTTAGGTTGCATGAGATACTGTTTGGTTGTTTACTTGAATTCCCGGGTGTGATTTTCTTTGTTAATTGTTTACAACTCGCTTGTTCGTTCGTTGCTTAGTTCTATAAACTCAACTTAATTGCTTGTGTGATCAGCATTAAATCTGTTACTTCATAATATTGAAATTGTTTACACGATTACATTGACCACATACTCCTGGTGATACGATACCTTACTTATCCTATCTATATAGTTTAACTAGGTTTTTGATTGACTCAAACGACGGTCATCAATATAGCATATGTGTTATTAAAATAGGATTTTAGTTGGTGGTCCACAACTACACGGAATACCATTTACTGTTGAGAAAAGATGAAGAAATAAGCAATGATATGGCAGTTTCATCATGGATTTAAGATGCCTATATTTTGTATGGATTTAAGATTTAACCTATGTTGAAACCGCCAATTTGAATCCAAATGGTTTTGATTACCGAAAATTGGCACCACCACTCCTACCCTCTCTATTCAATTTCTGGTCAGGGGTGCCGACGGTTCTGTAGGTGACAGTGGAGTTTGCTCACCGGTCCGGCGTTACTTCACTCGTTTCCGGTATTGGTACTTTTTGGATATTATAGATAACATATAACATAAAACCCTAACAAGGGTACTAGTGTCTTTTCACATAATCTCTAAAGTTGTTACTTGACGGTGAACCTGATGTGATGTAAAACACACATGCATTCTTAATAGTTTTTATGTTATTTTGTGCTTAAACATTAAAGTATATAAATTTTTCTTGCATGAAATTAAATTTTATTGTTTATTGTAGGTCCCATGGTTGAAGAGAGTGAAAAAACGAGTTTAAGGAAGAAGAAACCAGCTCAAACGAGATTCAAATGAAGTCAGTATACGCGTTTGAAGGTAAGCGAGTAAAAAAAACAAAAAAAGCAGCCAAATGATCCGGCAACGCCACGGGACCAGGTGGCCAAAAATGGCCGAGTAGCGCGGCGCCCTCATGATCAGCCTAGTTTGTTTGACTTTCGTTGACCACGACTATTTTGTCCTTTTGTGGGCTTTTGGGCATGAATAAACCTAAGTTACACATTATATAAACAACATTAATGAACCCTAAATGGAAGAACCTGAACTCCAGCCACCACAAAACCTTTTCTAAAAGAGAAACTAAGAAGGAGGAGCTTACGAATTCATATTTATTCATCCGGTTGTCAGTATTGAGTACTTTAACATTTCAGCGTTCGTTTTCGGTTTTTAATCATTCAAACCGTTTATAATCAGATTCTAATGAACATGTTTATCATTTATATCTATTTTATCTACTGTTCATTGATTATGATTGGCTAGATTGGTTAAAAGCACCTAGATTTGATGTTTAACGGTTTAAATTAACTAGTTTAGGGTGCTTAACAATTGGTTGATTGTTTTCCTACTGTAAAGTTCATAGTTTTTTATGTTATTCCGTGTATACCTGCTGCCATAGATGTATCTTAGGTTTCGTGTTCTCCATGTGGTTGATTATTGCATGAATTAGTTTCGTGTATGTGTTAATTGCATGTTTCGGTTAATACTTTGTATGTTGATTGATTGTGGTAGGCATACCATTAGTGTTTGTGTTTCTTGAGTCATTCAAGTCAGTGAGTTCACCACCTTTGAGTTGGACCAAGACCTTAGGTGTCAGCTTATCCTGCTGGTTTAGTTGATTTGGTTAGTTGTTCCGAGACCACGTGCCGTTTTCCAGCTGTTGACTAGATTAGTTTGTAAGTTGAGTTATTTTATCGTTAGTATTGAATTACCCCTCTTCTCCTAGGTTTGTAATAGCTCGAGCCTTAGTGAGACATGTGATTTAGACATCGACCAAGTGATGAGTCATTAGGATACGTAGATAAAAAACCACGAATTAAAAGCTATCTAGACGTTTTTAGGGTTTTCTGGTAAAACTGACCGTAGGGACCCATTGCCTTGACCTCACATATGTTAGCTCATCTTTAGAACTCTGGTTTCAACCACGTGTTAGCACTCGTGTCATCTTACGACCGTTAAGTCATCCTACCTAGGTGATTCGTTTTCTTATTATCGTTAGTTCTGTTAAGTTTCACCGTTAGTTAAGTTAAGTTAGTTAAGTTAAGTTAGTTAAGTTTAGTTAGTTTAAATAATTAAGATAAACAAATATATTATTTAGGCAGGACTAAGATTAAGGTTTTATCTAACCCATTCTCACGTGTCTTTGTGTTCGACATCCGGACTTCCATTTAATTGTGCTGCTACGCGACCGGTCATTGTCATTTGTGTGAAGCTTAGTTAGAATTGTTTGGTTTTATAAATTTAAAACTTACTGTTGAATTGCGAGAATTAATATTTATATATAGTTTTTCACACATCAAGTTTTTGGCGTTGTTTTCGGGGACACGGTTTGAGGCGATTAGAGAACGACCCGAGTTTGGGGGCTTTCATTTTCTATTTTTGTATATATCTTGATTAATATAGTTAGTTTAGTTTTTATCTTATCTTATTATTAATTTTCTAGTTTTTGTTTAATTTTAATTATTTTTCGACTGCCACTATGATGCCCGTGATCCGTTTCTGTATAAGTGTGAAGTAATGGAGACTTACGGGAATGGTTTCAAATAACAAAAAACGTTACACCATTTGGCAGATGGAGATACAGAGGATTTTGGATGAAAAGCAAATAATCTTGTGAAACCCCAGTTACGTTTGATGTTTGATTTTAGGGGGGAATCTTCTTGGTTATGAAAAATCATCCGGTGAATTCATTGAGCAAATACCAGATCCGGATGAAGTAATTTTTGATTGGTTGCGCATCATCCATGATACAAATCCAAATGCCCCATTTCCAACCCAACAAGCTTTAGATGGAATTCGGCTTGGTTTAATGAGTCAGTCACAACTTAGTGAGCCAATTATTGAATTCAAAGATGCAAGGATGGAAAAACAGTCAGAGGAATGTGTTCCCTCATGGGAAGACGAGTTTAGGGGTGAGTTTGGTGATGAGTAGGTGGATTTTACAGTCATGGATGAAGGAGAGTTTGATCCACTTGGTGATTTGAAGTTGCTCGAAGATCTATTGTATAACGAGCCAAGTGTGGGGGTCAAGAAGGAGCCTTGAGAAAAGAGCCATGAGTTAGTAGTTGATTCAGTTCTTCCAACAGTACACCTTGATTATGAGAAATCAAAGCATGAACCATACTCAATCTCCATTCGGAGCGTGTTGAGGTTCAAAAAGTTGGCTAAAAGAATACGGAGGATATCTAAGCTCAGGGATCATGGTGTGCAGAAGATTTCATCACTCTAGTTTCACTTCAGGGAATCATTTTTGTGGGAGTCTACGAGTTGGTGGGCCAAGTTCAACTCATATGTTTGGGCCCATGAGAGCGGTGCAGTTGGTTTCTTCCCGACCAATTGTAAGAGGTGAGTGTTGAGGAGTATCTATGGGAAGCGGATAAAAGAGAAGCCTCCTGATTTAGTTTCGAGAGCAAGTCTGCTGAAGACTTTTTGTGCAAACTTAGCACTTTCCGGGTGGCAACCCGGTAATATGTTTCATTTTTATTATTATTTTTGTTTTTATTTTGTCGCTATTTCAGGTGTCTCTACTCTTGCAGGTTATTATGGGGTTGATTGATGATGGTTGATGAGCTAGGGTTTAAAGCAAGTGTGGGGATGCCAATTGCTTCATGATTTGACGTGACGATATCATATTGATGGGCACGAAACATGACTCATGACACATGTTTACTTCTATTTTTTCATGGGAGTCTCTTCCATGCTTCTTTATTTATTTTATTTTTTCCTTTTACATGTCTCACATTGAGGACAATGTTAAATTAAAGTGTGAGGATAGGGAATTGATGTTTTAAATATAATAATAAAAAACAAAAGTAAAATAAAATAAAGGTTTAAAAGAAAATTAAAAAAAAAGGTAAAAGAGTTTTAAAAAGTTGTCCATTGTTTTCAAAATTTTTCCTTAAACAGGAAATGATATTAACTACCGATCATTATCACTCTTGAATTTTTTAAATTAGAACAACTAATTTGGGATGCGTCGGTGGGCTCATCTCTTTAGTTGGTATAGGCAGTACATGTTTGACTTTAATTGAATCTTAATTTGCTTGAACTTTAGTGGGATGCGTTAAAATAATTTCGGGATGAAATCATGGGCCATACTCAAGCCTCATGTTTAATTTGATTGCTAATTTTTTATGAAAAAGTGAATGCTGAAATACGATGCTTGGTTAGGTTTAACGTTAGGGTATACTAGTTAGCCCATGGTATAAATATAAAAATACATACTTCTAGTTTTAGTGGTAGAAGCTTCATAGGTGTATGGTTTTATAACATTAAATCCAGTGTTGATGGGATGCTCCAGGATTCGGAGACTATGGGTCGGTATATGGTATATCATCTGGGTATTCACATCGCTTAAGTGGATTTGTGAATATTTAAATACGCGAAAAATAGAAATCCCGCAATTTATTGCCAAATCATAAGTCATAAAACTTGATCACTCGTGCTTTAAAGTACAAAGTTACATTACTAACTTGATCAAACCACGTTGTTAGCCATATGAGGTATACTTGCTCACGTCCTATTACCATTAAGAAAAAGTCTACAAGGCTCACGTCATATGTATACCCACAGATGAATTCGTGTATACTCACCGATGGTGATGGTCCTGGGGTGTTGCTTGATAACGGGGTATGCCATGTAGTGGGGAACACTAGCTAGTTAGTTCTTAATTGCACTTAATTGAGCATCTAAGTGGCTGCCTAGTAGACCTTAATGCTTAAATTTAGGTGGATAAACAATATCCTCGATCGTCTCAGTTTTGCTTAAATGTTATATTCAGTTTTGTTCAACTAGATATGAGGTTTAAGTCAACTTGGGGTGGTTCCGTGTCGGTAAAACCAAGCAAAAGAAAAAAAATATATTTATTAATTTTGGCTTCCACTAGTTCATATAAACATAAAAATTGTCACATGTTATTCGTCTCGTTGCGTATAGAAAGGGCATGGGTTTAAAGTGGACCAACACACTATCAATCGCGTTTAATGTTTTGATAATGTTTTTGAATATTGAAAAATGTCAAGAGTTGAGTTCCCTCTACTTAGCGGTTATGATCCTGTGCATGCTTCTTTTTCAGAGACGAAAAATGTTTTAGTGTAGGGATGTTTGATGTGGTGTAAAACACAAATGCTTTCCTAATATTTTTTATGTTATTTTGTGCTTAAACGTTGACGAATATAATTGTTCTTGCATGAAATTAAATGTTATATTTTATTGTAGGTCCTATGGTTGAAGAGAGCGAAAAAACGAGTTTAAGGAAGAAGAAATCAGCTCAAACGGGATTCGGATGAAGCCGGTATGCGAGTTTGAAGATAAGCGAGTCAAAAAACAAAAAACCAGCCAAATGACCCGGCCACGCCGCGCCACCAGGTGGCCAAGGTTGGCCGCGTAGCGCGGCACCCCTCATGATCAGCCTAGTTTGTTTGACTTTCGTTGACCACGGCTATTTTGTCCTTTTGTGGGCTTTTGGGCTTGATTAAACCTAAGTTACACATTATATAAACAACCATAATGAACCGTAAACGAAAGAACCTGAACTCCAGCCACCACAAGACCTGTTTAAAGGAGAAACTAAAAAGGTGGAGCTTACGGATTCATCTTTAGTCCTTCGGTTGTCAGTATTGAGTATTTTAACATTTTAGAGTTCGTTTTCGGTTTTAATCATTCAAACCTTTTGTAATCAGATTCTAATGAACATGTTTATCATTTATATCTGTTTTATCTGTTGTTCATTAATTATGATTGGCTAGATTGGTTAGAAGCACCTAGATTTGATGTTTAAATGTTTAAATTAACTAGTTTAGGGTGTTTAACAAGTGGTTGATTGTTTTTCTATTGTAAAATTCATAGTTTGTGATGTTATTTTGTGTCTACCTACTGCCATAAATGTATCTTAGGTTGTGTGTGCCCCGTGTGGTTGATTATTGCATGAATTAGTTTCGTGTCGGTAAAACCAAGTAAAAGAAAAAAAATATATATTTATTAATTTTGGCTTCCACTAGTTCATATAAACATAAAAATTGTCACATGTTATTCGTCTCGTTGCATATGGAAAGGACATGGGTTTAAAGTGGACCAACACACTATCAATCGCGTTTAATGTTTTGATAATGTTTTTGAATATTGAAAAATGTCAAGAGTTGAGTTCCCTCTACTTAGCAGTTATGATCCTGTGCATGCTTCTTTTTCAGGGACGAAAAATGTTTAAGTGTAGGGATGTTTGATGTAGTGTAAAACACAAAATCTTTCCTAATATTTTTTATGTTATTTTGTGCTTAAACGTTGACGAATATAATTGTTCTTGCATGAAATTTAATGTTATATTTTATTGTAGGTCCTATGGTTGAAGAGAGCGAAAAAACGAGTTTAAGGAAGAAGAAATCAGCTTAAACGGGATTCGGATGAAGCCGGTATGCACGTTTGAAGATAAGCGAGTCAAAAAACAAAATACCAGCCAAATGACCCGGCCACGCCGCGCCACCAAGTGGCCAAGGTTGGCCGCGTAGCGCGGCACCCCTCATGATCAGCCTAGTTTGTTTGACTTTCGTTGACCACGGCTATTTTGTCCTTTTGTGGGCTTTTGGGCTTGATTAAACCTAAGTTACACATTATATAAACAACCATAATGAACCGTAAACGAAAGAACCTGAACTCCAGCCACCACAAGACCTGTTTAAAGGAGAAACTAAGAAGGTGGAGCTTACGGATTCATCTTTAGTCCTTCGGTTGTCAGTATTGAGTATTTTAACATTTTAGAGTTCGTTTTCGGTTTTAATCATTCAAACCTTTTGTAATCAGATTCTAATGAACATGTTTATCATTTATATCTGTTTTAATTGTTGTTCATTGATTATGATTGGCTAGATTGGTTAGAAGCACCTAGATTTGATGTTTAAATGTTTAAATTAACTAGTTTAGGGTGCTTAACAAGTGGTTGATTGTTTTTCTATTGTAAAATTCATAGTTTGTGATGTTATTTTGTGTCTACCTACTGCCATAAATGTATCTTAGGTTGTGTGTGCCCCGTGTGGTTGATTATTGCATGAATTAGTTTCGTGTAGGTGTTCCGTGTCGGTAAAACCAAGCAAAAGAAAAAAATATATATTTATTAATTTTGGCTTCCACTAGTTCATATAAACATAAAAATTGTCACATGTTATTCGTCTCGTTGCGTATGGAAAGGACATGGGTTTAAAGTGGACCAACACACTATCAATCGCGTTTAATGTTTTGATAATGTTTTTGAATATTGAAAAATGTCAAGAGTTGAGTTCCCTCTACTTAGCGGTTATGATCCTGTGCATGCTTCTTTTTCAGGGACGAAAAATGTTTAAGTGTAGGGATGTTTGATGTGGTGTAAAACACAAATGCTTTCCTAATATTTTTTATGTTATTTTGTGCTTAAATGTTGACGAATATAATTGTTCTTGCATGAAATTTAATGTTATATTTTATTGTAGGTCCTATGGTTGAAGAGAGCGAAAAAACGAGTTTAAGGAAGAAGAAATCAGCTCAAACGGGATTCGAATGAAGCCGGTATGCGCGTTTGAAGATAAGCAAGTCAAAAAACAAAAAAACCAGCCAAATGACCCGGCCACGCCGCGCCACCAGGTGGCCAAGGTTGGCCGCGTAGCGCGGCACCCCTCATGATCAGCCTAGTTTGTTTGACTTTAGTTGACCACGGCTATTTTGTCCTTTTGTGGGCTTTTGGGCTTGATTAAACCTAAGTTACACATTATATAAACAACCATAATGAACCGTAAACGAAAGAACCTGAACTCCAGCCACCACAAGACCTGTTTAAAGGGAGAAACTAAGAAGGTGGAGCTTACGGATTCATCTTTAGTCCTTCGGTTGTCAGTATTGAGTATTTTAACATTTTAGAGTTCGTTTTTGGTTTTTAATCATTCAAACCTTTTGTAATCAAATTCTAATGAACATGTTTATCATTTATATCTGTTTTATCTATTGTTCATTGATTATGATTGGCTAGATTGGTTAGAAGCACCTAGATTTGATGTTTAAATGTTTAAATTAACTAGTTTAGGGTGCTTAACAAGTGGTTGATTGTTTTTCTATTGTAAAATTCATAGTTTGTGATGTTATTTTGTGTCTACCTACTGCCATAAATATATCTTAGGTTGTGTGTGCCCCGTGTGGTTGATTATTGCATGAATTAGTTTCGTGTAGGTGTTAATTACATGTTTCGGTTAATACTTTGTGTGTTGATTGATTATGGTAGGCATACCATTAGGGTTTGTGTTTCCTGAGTCATTCAAGTCAGTGAGTTCACCACCTTTGAGTTGGACCAAGACCTTAGGTGTCGGCTTATCTTGCTGGTTTAGTTGATTTGGTTAGTCGTTCCGAGACCTCATGCGGTTTTCCAGTTGTTGACTATGTTAGTTTATAAGTTGAGTTATTTTATCGTTGGTATTGAATTACCCCTATTCTCATAGGTTTGTAATAGCTCGAGCCTTAGTGAGACCTATGATTTAGACATCGACCAAGTGATGAGTCATTAGGGTACGTAGATAAACAACCACGAATTAAAAGCTATCTAGACGTTGTTACGGTTTTCTGGTAAAACTGACCGTAGGACCCAGTGACTTGACCTCACATATTTTAGCTCATCTTTAGAACTCTGGTTACAACCACGTGTTAGCACTCGTGTCATCTTACGACCGTTAAGTCATCCTACCTAGGTGATTCATTTTCTTATTAACGTTAGTTCTGTTAAGTTTCACCGTTAGTTAAGTTAAGTTAGTTAAGTTTAGTTAGTGTAAATATTAAGTTATTTAAATATATTATTTAGACAGGACTTAGATTAGGGTTAATTATCTAAGCCGTTCTCACGTGTCTTTGTGTTCGACATCTGGACTTCCATTTGACTGTGCTGTTACGCGACCGGTATACTTGTCGTTTGTGTGAAGCTTAGTTACGATTGTTTGGTTTTATAAATTTAAGACTTAGGTTGTGTTTGTTTTTGCTTATAAGGTCTGTAAGGAGCCTATGTCTGCGGGCGCGCAGACATAAGCTCTTGAAGACTGTTTGTTTTAAATAAAAAAAGATCTGAAAACTGCTTTTATTGTCTTAAACAATAAGCTTTTTTCACCATCTTCACACTTCTTAACATCATACCAACTACCAACACCCAATGTCCAACACCACCACCACCCACCGTCCGCCACCACCACCACCATCCACCGTCCGCTGCCACCACTACCACCACCACCACCTTCCACCACCACCACCACCCACCCCCACCACCACCGTCCACCAACACCACCACCCACCGTCTGCTGCCACCACCACCCACCACCACCGTCCACCACCACCACCACCCACCGTTCCGCCACCACCACCGTCAACCACTCACCACCACCACCGTTAACCATCCACCACCACTCGCCACCACCATCCACCACCACCGCCACCACCCATCGTCTGCCGCCGCCGCCACCATCCACCACCACCACCTCGCCGCCACCACCACCACCCGCCACAACCATCCACCACCACCCATTGTCGGCCACCATCAACGTCCACCACCCACCACCACAACCGTCCATCACCACCCACTTCCATAGTTCGTACACCACTACCAATTATTTTAGCAGTCTACAAACGTTAAATGACTTTTATCTACTGTAATATATATGATAAGTAACTAATTTTCAGCTTATGCAGACGATTTCCAGTTTATAAAACAAACAGTATTATATTTTCAAATTGCAGACTTTCAGACCACATCTTCAGTTGCAGACATTAAATCATATGAAATCAGATTGCAGACAATTTTTGTCTTCAAAAACAAACATCACCTTAGTGTTGAATTGCGAGAATTAGTTATTAATTTTATATATAGCTTTTCGCACATCAGAACCCAACGTGAAATAAAAGTGCCATCACAGGTCCCATATCTGCAAAAATGACACCACGGGGTTGCAACTTGAGTTTGGTGTTTCATCAAAGGGGCCATATTTACAATTAACTCTAAATATTATTTTTCTTATAAAAACTAGATAAAGGTTAAGCAGTAAGAGCATTCTCAGGCCATTCTATATATTTTTTTACTTATAATTTAGCTAAAAAAACCATTCTATTAATGTATATATCATTTTTTAAAAATCTTTCACATTCTATTCCCTATTCATATATATAAATTCTTTTTTTTTATCATTTTATACTCTTTTGTCTTGTTATATAGTATATGGTGATTGGAAGATAGTTGATATATTATATGGTATGGATCAAAAGTGAAACCCTATATTTAGGTTTTTACTTTAGTTGCCATATAACTCATCCATATAATAAGGAATGGATTGGATATGTGATTTTGATGGTTTTCTCAAAATTTACCCTAAATTATATGAGTTTAACAACTTTAGAGAATGGGTTCGGAATGCTCTAACAATGGTATTTTCATAATTGAAAGATGTACGAGATGATGTGCACTAAGGTAACTAAGAGCATCCACAATGGTGGATGAGAAAAAACAAACTAAACACACCACATCAGCTGCCACATCAGATATCCACTCATTTACTTTCAAACACCAAAAACTTTCATTTTTCCTCCAACACTACATTTACTTTTAAACACCTCTATATTCCACATAATCACCTACTTCTATATTTTCATGTTATTTAAAAAATAAAAATGAGTTCTAGTAATAAATTTACATAAATAATTAAAGTCATACAAATAAAAATTTATATGAAATAAACGATTTGTTGTGATAATGGTGGATAATCGGCTTGTTGAAATCCAAAGTTTGGATTCGGGTATGGTAAGAGTCCTTTTTGTTGAAATACGAAGGTTGAATTCGGCATTGGATTAGCGTTTGGAGTCGGGATTGGGTTGGTATTTGGGGTTTATAATGGGTTAGCATCGCTAAGCAAACATTGAAAGAGATTGTTATCATTCATTTTGTGAGAGAAATGAGATGAAATTTGTTTGGATTGATAGAGTGTTTAAAGTAGTTTATACATAGAACACCTAAAAAATTTATAGCAGGGCCTTCCAAAAAAACAAAAAAAATGGTACTGTTGCTATTAAAGTTTAGAAAAAAAAATATTATTTTATTAAAGATTTTACCATGTGAAAGTAAAAACAAATAAAAAAATTAATTTAAAAAGAAAGATAATTGAAATGGTGGTTGGAAATGATTTTAAAATTTAAATGAAAATTAATTACATTAGGTTCACTTATCATATTTGTTGTCATCCAGTTTTGGGAATATACTCTAAACTGAACATCACCTTCAATGTGCATTTATTTAGTTCAAAATTCTGAACAATATCACGTTAGAACTGAACATCACATTGAAGATGGTCTAAATATTTAAAAGGTGAATGGTGAGTACACTTATGGACTACCTCCTAAGAGCTTTGTGTTATTTTAAACTTTGACACATACTTTGAGAATGACAACTTTGTAAAACGAGATATTAAGGATATTTATATTGCAGTTCTATAGAGTTGAACAAAAATTATAAACTGAAATGTTTACCGACGATTTAAAACAATAGCAAGCTAGACTGGTCAGGTTTATTTTTCATTTTTGGATGAACTATCTACTATATGGCCGGTTGAAGCTAAAATGGTTCTGTTTGATGGTGTTAACCTGCTATTTATTTTATCAAATTCATTAAAGTATTTGCAATCCATTCTCTATAAATATATGAGTGGGAATTGTAAAGTATAGGACATATTTATGAGTAGTTGTTAGTAAAGAATAGAAAATTGTTATGTGTGTTTTGTAAATTTGAGAATAAATTGTTCATACCATATAATTTTTCAATGTACTCTGAAAATGGTTGTAAATGGATGAGAAAGATTATATAATGATAAAGGTATGAAAATGGATTATCTAATTGAAAAGTATATATATATATATATATATATATAGGGAAAGGATCAAGAGAGAACTCCTATTTAAGGAGAGAAGTAAAGAACTCCTAACTATAGGGTTAGATTTGTAAATTGCCTCTAATAAAAAAACCCAGCATCGCTTCCCTGTTAGACGACTCATCGGCCTCCGCCTCCATGTGCAATGATATTGACACAAACCATCTTTCTATAGAAATTAACACAGCAAATCATGACAACTTGATTGTTCAAGACCCTAATGATCGATTATTTTAGTCGTTTAACATGTCAATTGCAGGATTTTCTATTCGAATATTTTGTTTTCTATTTTTTTTTTACCTTAATCAATAAATTGATTGATAATCTGCTTGTTTCATGTATTAACTTGATAGTTCAATTGATTACTCGCGATTACGACATAATTAGTAGACAACTGATTATTAATTATGAGTTGGTTTGGAATTAGTATGACAGGGCACTCAATTTGACCTAATTTTTGGATATGTTTTATGATGTGTAATACATGTATTACATACGTGCAATACTTACATTACACACATGTATTAATTGTAGGTTCCTAGCCGGATCTACACGGAAATATCTCGTTCTACGTAGGTGTGGAATCCCTACGTAAGACGATACGAGCGTAGAAGCGATATACGTTAAACACAAGCAAACACACGTTACAATACGCAAAAGACACGTTGTATTGCAACTAATAACACGTGATATTCAATCACCAATTACACGTACTTCTTCTTTTTTTTTTACAACGAACCCGTAGCCTAACTTAAATACACTTCGACAACTTCGCCTAACATGCTAGGCGAAGTTGTCACTAACTTCGCTTAAACCACAAGTTCGCTTATGAAGGGCGAACTTGTGAAACAAGTTCGCTTAAACATTAATACAAACCAAACTAACACTATTACAGACACTCGATACTGAACTACTGACATCACGCACCAACAGACTCCCCCTTGGCAGTAGCTTCATATCTCATCTTCAATCACGTGTCTTGTAATCTCAAAAATCTCGTATCTCCCGTCTTCAAGCATGAACGCCTTCTCGTACACAAACTGAAACTACTCTTTGGTATTTCTTGGCTTCTTCTTTCCAAGCAGGAATGTAAAATATCTTTTTCTCGTTCAGCACCTGCAAGTCTGCTTGAGACAAATTCACTAAGTGCATAGGATCGTACACTCTCAGCAACTCTTGTTCATCTTCATCCTCCATCACTGCCTCAGCCGTTTCACTATCAACGTACCACCATTTCAGATCCTTTAGCACATCCTTGGGCATTTGTTTCATCGACACTTCTTTTAAGCACCGGATCGGCTTATACTTCATTATCATCCAAGGCTTGCCATCAGCTCTCATTCCTCTGTCTTTATCCTCAACGAGCTTTCCTTTCTGCGGTTTCAACAGCTCGAACTTTTTCTCCTTTATGCTTTCTTTCCAGACTATCTTTCCAATAATCCTAGCCATATTATTATCACTCCTGTTTATTAACCCCAACTTGGCTAAGTCCCACACCTCACATTCAGGCAAGGTATTCAACGACCTCAACAATCTCTTGAAATACTGAACTCCATCATAGCGTTTAATCACAAAGAGCCTCAACTGATCATCATATAACCAGCAAATGATCCCCTTTTTCGATTCAGCATACCCTTTGATGTTGTAACTTTTCTTGAACATAGTAGGGACCGCCGGTTTCTTAGTCTTTACGAACCACTGAGCGTAGCCTTCTTTCCATCTTGGCTGCTCTTCCCATTCAGTCTCATCACATTGCGTATCTTGACCCAAATATGACTTTTCAACTGCCGGAATTTCATGCTCAATATTATCCTCCATAATCTCTCCCTCTTCGACTTCATTGTCAATCACAATCTCAGCCCCTATCTTCTCGATCTCTTCCAACGGTAACACATCCTCATCACCTATAACATCATCATCCAACACCACCTCAGCATCCACTACCACCACGTCATCAACCCCCGATCCGCCAGTTGCACTAGTTGACTCCCCCTGAGTTGTGGAAGTCCCAAGAGCTTGTTCAGTTCTTGGCAACTCTCCACCTGCATCTTTCGATGCATTGGGATCATCGTCTCGATCCTTTCTCTTCTTCGTCCTCAGCTCATCACCCTTACAGCTCGTCTCCCCCTGAGATGCCAAGAACTGTTCCAAGGCATCAAAAATTTTACCATGCTCAATCAGGAGGGACGACTGAATTTGATTCTCTGCAACGAGGCGCTGAATAGCATGAGTCTGGATCAGATTTACTCTTGACTGTTCTGCCACGACCCTTTCAAGAGCTGCTATTCATTCCGAGTCGGAAAGGGTTGCATCGAAATCAAACCTCATATGTGAAATGTCTTGAGCGTACGGAGGAGGGATTCCCAAGGTAACCGGCACATCAGAAACAAATGGAAACGTAACCGCAGGTGGTATCGTAACAGACAACCCTGCAGTGGCAACAACCGTCGACTCAACAAACCTTGCAACGACCTCCGATGGAGTAAGAGTTGGGGGGGGGGGGGCAAGGACACAATCTCTGGAGCCGGAAGTTGAAATGTAGTGGGTGGTATGCCAAAGGAGGATGATGTAGTCAACACGGGAACACCCAAGGTGATCGGTCCTGTAACTGTCAATGATGTAGGGACCATAGACATACCAGACAGTGCGGGTGGAGAAAAACGAACCACCCTCGAGCTCTCACCAGCTCCCGATCCTTCACCCGTTCTTGCCCTTCTCGCCCGACGAACCAACCGATGTAAATCCTCCTCAAAATCTGATTCACTATCATCTGTGTCTCTCTTTCTCTTTCCGTAAATTCTTTCTTGAGTAATTAGAATCTGTCTTGCTTCAGCCACATCATCATTTGAGGAATCAGAATCAGTTCTTTCAGAATTAGCCACAGTCGTAGCTGCTATCGACACATCCACACTTGAAACCTGTGCAGCTGAGACCTGCACCTCTTCCTCTGGATCAACACGTTCCATATCGAAAAAGCCTTGGCCGCCAAAAGCAGCTTCAAGATCGACGTGTTCCTCCGGTGCCACAACAGGAGCAGCAGGCGGAGATTGTTGTACCTCAGGTGGTGGTTGAGGTGCTCTAGCCTGTTGCAGTGGCGGATCCCGAAACTCGTCCCCACGAGCTGCAACATACTCCGGGTTGATCAAGTACCCAAATAACGGAGTATGTCGAGGACGGAGCTCAGATTTACTTCTAGCACTTGATGATCTGCATTGGGTGAAGATCGCTTGCTGACACTTTCCACATACCGAATCGGACGGCGCTGAGGTAACGAGGGAGCCACGTGATTCAAGATCATTTGTAGGAATCTTGGATACATCAAGAACCTCTCACGCGCCACCGCTCGTCTCTGACGGTCTATCTCATATAACACCATCTGACTGAAGCTATAACGCTTGTTGTAAATCAGTGCTGTCATCGCCGACTGCATGGTCGCACCCATTCCATCCATACCAGCCTTTCTACCCGACATGCACACGATCATCACGTGCATGAGAAAGCACCATTGATCTAACAGAAACCCCTTGCGTCTCTGAGTATCCCCCAATGGACCAGAATAGCCCATTCTTAGAAAAGCACCATCTCTGAATGGAGCCACGAAGTCCGTAGGATCATTTCTCGTTTCATCCCCAAACTGCAAAGCAACCCTTATCTGTTCTGACGAGAACTGCACTTCTTGATTGTTAACCGTTGCACGCATAACCGGGGGCTCAACTCTGCAATCATACTCAACAGTCTGCCAGAAATCTTCTATGTTTGGTAAAGAGAGAGTTGTAGTAATAGCGTGGAAGATACGCGAGCGGATAAGAAAAGAGATGATCTCGCGATAATCATCAACACTGCTTGCATCCGGGTCCAAAGTGATGTACATGTTATGCCCCGGGAAAAACTGACGATTGTTATCTCCTCCTTCGTCACCACCAGCACCTCCTGCTCCCGCTACAGCTGCCATATCTGCACCACAAACGGTCTAAGTTAGATAAACGTCAAAGCAAATCACAACTTCGCCTGTTACCATGAGCGTAGTTATGATAGTTTCTGTATAGGCGAAGTTAGGGAAAGGGCGAAGTTGTTAATAACTTCGCCTTTACCACAACTTCACCTGATAACAGTTAATATAATTTTAAATGAAATAATTAAACAGGCGAAGTTAGCTATGAGGTGAAGTTATGGACAACTTTGCCTAAACATAACTTCGCCATTGAACAACTTCGCTTAAGATTAGTTAATTAATAAAGCACAGGCGAAGTTAAACCTTAGGCGAAGTTAAGGATAACTTCGCCTAAACTGTAACTTCGCCTGAACTGAAGCGGCAACATTTTAGAGGCTAATCGAGGTGAGATTTGGATAATTTGGTGATTGAGGACTCAACAAAACATGTGTTTAAGAAGATCTAGACGATCAAGTTGATTACGACCACGTTAAAATAAGTTTGAAAAGCGGGCGTTGAAAGTTTGTATGAACGGGGTCACAAATCGGACCAAAACGACCTGTGATTTACGCCATTGACATAGATTATCATCTAAACAAAACCTACACACCTTTAACACGAGTTGAAATCGAGGAAATATAACACTGATTGAATTAAGATACAACTTCGCCTATGGTTAATTGATGATAAGTTCGCCGGGTTTAAAGAAAAGTGAAAAGTGAAAAGTGTTTGACTATAAGTCTTCTTTATATACTGTTTATATTATACAGGCGAAGTTAGGGTTAACTTCGCTTACCCCTTAACTTCGCCTGTTTAACAAGTTCGCCTTTAAAAAAACTGTTAAAAGAACATTGCTTAGTAATAACATTTACATAACCAACCCTTAACAATTTAGCATTATGAAATTACCTTATAAAACTTCCTTTAAAGAGTTAGATGTTACGATCAAAAACCAAGTAACCAGGTATTAAACCAGAAAAAAAACGACATATGTAAAGAAAATTTTAGAAATAAAGAACACGGGATCAAATTTCAGTCTTGTCGGGGACCAACATGTTTTTAGAAAAGATCCGAACAGGAATCATACTAATTAAGTGACTGTCACATAGATCCATGTTCAGCTGTATTATGACATAAAGAAACAGGTTGTAAGCAGGTAAACAACTTAGTATGGTTTTCATCGCTTCAGTGATACGGGTTAGGTTCAATTGAGCTCAACTTATAAATGGACATCACATCAGAGGTTGTGATGTCTCCTATCTATTCTCAAAGCTTATTTGGCTTTCCCCAAGTCACCCCGAGTTGACCTCGACCCGTAGTGTCTGATTAAGCTGTAAATACATCTTGATCTTATAGAGTCTTCGTCTCATTCTCGGTCTTGCCTCTCGTTTGATAAGTATAACATAATAGACTTCAGAAGGCTTAATAGTATTTTTTTTTTTAATAAAGATTTACATAGCCTTAAACAGTAGACTACTGCAAGTCCCGAATCTGGATCACTGCAGTTTCTTGACACACTATCTTCTCGCGAATCATAACACTCACGGGCTCGTGTATGACTGGGTAATCACTTTTCTGCCTATCATTCGGAAAGATATATATGAAGACATGCACATCTCTTAATGAGTTTCCACTTAAAATCGAGGAGAGTTAGTTAGTATCACTTCTACTTTGACGCACCATAAAAAGCTACCATAACATACAATGACTGTTCTATAGTCTTTTAGGCCTAATAACTTCACTAGTTAAGCACACGGAAATAGTTTGTGTATCACTTTCCAAGGTTGGATCAACTTTCATATAAACATTGTATAGAAACTTCTTACGAAGTAGTAGACTTGAAAAATTATTTCATCTCCCACAAAAAATTCAAATTCTATCGCCCCGATCAAGTCAAAGTCATCAGGTAAACGGCTATCCTGAAGATCCAATGGATCAGCTGGACCGACCACATACGAGTACGCGTCCTTTTAACTGAGTATGAACGACTAATTTTCAGCGAAAGAATAAAAACATATCGGAAACCGCCCCGGTCACTTTCAGTCATCTGGTTAATGGCTATCCTCATAATCTACTGGTAGAAGTGAGGACCAAACATATCCGAAGATATGTCCTTCAAACAGAAGCAACCGACATAATTCTAAGCGATAGTGACGTTTTTTTTTTTTTTTTTTTTTTTTTTTTTTTTTTTTTACAGTAAGTAAAAACGAAAAATATGGTTACTCGGGATTAATCTTCCCATTAAGCTCAACAAGGTTTTGAAAACGAGTTCTGTCAAACGCTTTAGTAAACAAATCAGCGAAATTATCTAACGAATCAACCTTTTTGAGCACTATTAATTTCTTCTCAGCACAATCCCGTATAAAATGATGACGAATGTCAATGTGTTTAGTTTTGCTATGCTTTACGGGATTGTTAGTTACTGAGATTGCAGCAGTGTTATCTATGCAAATAGGAGTATGAGTGAAATTCAGACTGTAATCGCGCAATTGCTGTTGTATCCAAAGAACCTTGGAGCAGCAGTTTGTTGCTGCCATGTACTCTGCTTCACAGGTAGAGATGGCGACTGAGGTCTGCTTCTTGCACTGCCATGACACTAATCTGCCTCCAAGAAATTGGCATCCACCTGTCGTCGACTTCCGATTCTGATTGCATCCTCCATAGTCAGAATCCGTGTAAGCGACCAACTCCAAGTCTCCCCCTTTCGTGTACCACAACCCCAGCTTAGGCTTGCCTTTGATATACCGCAATATCCTCTTCACACCCTTCATGTGCGATTCCTTTGGGTTTGCCTGAAAACGAGCACAAAGACAAACTGCAAACATAATATCAGGTCTAGATGCAGTTAAATACATTAAAGAACCTATTATTGCCCGATATTGGGTGGGGTCCACGTCTGCATCACTGTCTGAATCAACACCCAGTTTGTGGTTGACGCAGATTGGAGTATCAAATGGAGTGCTATCCTCCATCTTGAAGCGTTTGAGAACGTCTTGAAAATATTTAGTCTGATGGATGAACATCCCATCCTTCTTCTGATCAACCTGCAATCCTAGAAAGAAAGTTAATTCACCCATTGCACTCATTTCAAACCTCTTCTTCATGACTTCTTCAAATTCCTGACACATGGCGACTTTTGATGCGGCAAAGATGATGTCTTCCACGTAGACTTGAACCAGAAGAAAGTCTCCTCCTTTTCTCTTAACGAACAGTGTGTTGTCGATCTTTCCCCTTTCAAACCCATTCTCAAGCAAGTAATCGGATAAAGTTGCATACCAGGCACGAGGGGCCTGATGTAGCCCATATAGCGCTTTACTTAGCTTGTACACGTGATCAGGAAAGTCTGGGTCAGGAAATCCCGGAGGTTGCTCAACGTACACAACCTCATCGACTTTACCGTTAAGAAACGCACTTTTCACGTCTAACTGGAACACTTTCATCTCCTTGTGTGCAGCAAATGCCAAAAACAAACGAATCGCTTCCAATCTCGCCACAGGAGCAAACACTTCATTGTAGTCGATCCCTTCTTGCTGATTAAAACCTTTTACAACCAGCCTCACCTTGTTCCTGATTATTATTCCTTTCTCATCTTTCTTACATTTGAAAACCCATTTGGTGCCAATCGCATGCACATTCTTCGGTTTTGCAACCAAATTCTATACCTCCATCTTCTTGAACTGGGCTAACTCTTCTTGCATGGCTTCGACCCACGAGTTGTCTTTTAGAGCCATTTGATAGTTCTTTGGTTCAATCTGGCTGATGAAGCAGGTGTACAAGCATTCGTTAATGATGCATGTTTCTTTAATGCTTGTGTAAACACAAGTGTGCTCATTCAAGCTTCGTCTTTTTTGTACACCGTCGGACAGATCACCTATCACATTCTCCAAAGGGTGATTTTTATGAACTCCAGTAGTCAGAACCGAACTGACTTGCAGATTGTCTTCCAGGTTCGAAGATAGTTCATCAATGGGCGATTGTTGTTGAGAGTGAAAAGGATTGAAGAATTCGTCTTCTGTAGAGGCAGCAGGGGTATCAACAGCACTCGACGAGGAAGGTTGACATTCATCGTACTGCGGTCGTTGCACAAAATTTTTTTCCTCATCATAAAGAATCTGCGTAGCAATTTTCTCATCAACTTCTGAACAATCCAAGTAAGGCATATTAAAAGATTTAAAAAGCTTATCATAATCAAAAGCCTCAGCGGGTCCCGTGCTTGGTTTTGGTGGTTTGTAACTTGTGATGTCAGTGTTACACACCACCTCAACCTTGCTGGTCGATAGATTAAAGACTCGTCTGTTGGGTGTCCCAACAACATATCCGACTAAAATACCTTCGTCGGCTTTCTCACCAAATTTTGAGTTCGTCTTTAATATCGAACACGGGGACCCGAATGGTTCGAGACCATTCAAGTTAGGCTTTCTACCATGCATAAGTTCATAACATGTTTTATTCAATCTTTTAACAGTTAAAACTCGATTAAGGATATAACAGGCTGTTGCAACAGCTTCAGCCCAGAACACCACAGGAAGTTTAGCATCAGCCAGCATTGTTCAAGCTCCTTAAATTAGCGTCCTGTTCTTCCTCTCAGCCACCCCATTTTGTTGCGGAGTTTACGGGGCGCTGTACTGGTGGTCTATCCCTTTCTGTAGGCAGAACATCTCCATCTGGTAGTTTTTGAACTCTGTCCCATTGTCACTCCTGATGTATTTAACCTTTCTCCCCACGATGTTCTCAACCTTGGTATCAAGTTAATTGCCAACTGAACCGTTTCATCTTTTGTCTTCAGGAAATATACCCAAGAATATCGAGAGAAATCATCAGTTATCACCAAGCAGTACGATGTTCCACCTAGGCTTTTTACATTCACGGGACCGAAGAGATCCATGTGAAGTAGGTCTAGGGTATTGACTATTGAATTGATCTTCTTGGTGTTATGAGGTTTCTTGTGTTGCTTTCCCTTTTTGCACGATAAGCATTGGTCTTCAAAGTTGAAATTTTTTAAGGGAACACCAAGCACCAGCCCATTCTTGACAATGTAGTTCATTTTTCGAAGATGTATATGCCCCATTCTTCGATGCCATAACTCGGACTCCGTTTCAGTTGCTTTTGACAGAAGACATGATTCTTCTGTTGCCATCTCAGTCGACCTCATGTCCATTACATATGTATTCATTTCCCTTGGAGCCTTCATTACTATCCATGCCTCTGGTATCTTGAAACCAGGATACAGTACAATCACTTCATTTTTGGTAAAGTGCATAGTTTAATCTTTGTCACAGATCTGAGACACACTCAGCAAATTATGCTTCAGCTCTTCAACGAAATTCACCTTTTCTAACTTCATTTTACCATTAGTCACCGTCCCAGTTCCAGTAATTTTACCACCACTCTCTCCAGCAAAACTTACTCTACCTCCCTGAACAGGTTTCCATTCGTGTAACAACTTCTTGTTACCAGTCATGTGCCGGGAACAGCCGCTATCCACAACCCATAGATTGTTTGCAGCCCTGTTCAACTGTTCCTGCACGATTAAAGCAAAGGATTAAAATATGGGGACCCAAGACCTATTGGTCTTGGGTCGATTAAATCTGTTAAAAGGCATCCCGTACTTTAGCTGTCCAAAGTTAGTATGAGAATGATTTCTGTAAGTCCTAAAAGGATACCTTCTTGTAGATTGACTATGAGGCCAACCAAACCTTCGTGAATTAAATGAGTTATAACCAGTGGTTTGATTGTTAGCATTGAAAAACTGATATTGACATCTTTGAAATCTTGATTTAGTCCAATGTCTGAACAATGGTGAGTTTGCATTTTTACCATTATAATAATCATTGTTCGGTTTATTCCCAGTTTTCGGAGGCCTCATACCTCTTAATCTCTGATTTAGAGGACAATCAGCAATCAGGTGTCCTATTTGATTGCATCTGAAACAACTCATGTGTTCAACTTCCGTCTCAACAGTTGTTTTAGATGTTGAGGTTGCATTACTTCCCGTTTGTCTAACATATGGAGGGACATACGGGTTTAAAGGGGAATTCTTTTCAGTAGGTTTATATTCCTCCCCACGTCTTAGTAACGCTGCCTCTTCTTTTGTCTCACTAGATTCGGATGTCTTGTCCGAATTTGATGAGACAGAACTTGGAACAGAAATCTTAACATTCGAAACAGGTTTACTCGTTTCCTTTTTACTCAACTCAGGTTTTTTAATTGAAACTTTGACAGGAACCGTCTGACTAATCTCAACATCAACAGATTTCTGAGTACTAGGATCATATGTATAATTATGATTATAAGGTGGTGGAACTTCTGAATATCCAATTCCTCCCCTTTTAACTGGGGAACGTTGATCACTTACGAGATGATTAAGCATTGCAGAGGAATTTCTAAACTGCTCAAGTTTTCTGTTTAATTCCACCACTTTCACCTGGTAGTCAGCTATCTGTTTATCCCTTTCAGCAATTAGTTTGGTTTTCTCTTCTAACACTTCATAGCTAAGATCAATTACTTGTATTTTTTCAGCTAGACTTGCTTTAAGAATCCTGATATCTTTTTCACTAGCTTTAATCTTTAGGGAATAACTATTTTCTCTAGTTTTAGTGTAATGATGATCTTCTTTTAATGTTTTAAATTGAGTGTCCAAACTAACAAACTGATCAGTTAATGTTTTCAATTGTTCAGACAGATTTTCACATTGCATACAAGGGAGTTCAGAACTTACCTCAGAGAGCTGATCATTTACCTCCGCCATATAAGCTTGATCTTCTCTTGTCTCTCTGTCGCTTCCTTCAGTTTCGATGTTAACCAGGTTGGCCTGTTCGAACACTTCCTCAACCTGAAGATTCTAATTGTATCCCTCGTTCTGTCTGGATACCATCGCCCTATTCTCATTACTTCCCCCATTTGGTTGTGTTGGCCTGTTCTGACTACGTTCTACTCTTTCATTTGTGCATTCTTTAGCAAAGTGGCCATTCTGTTGACAGTTATAACACCGAACCTTTGACTTATCAAAACCTGGTCTTTCGCCAACGAACTTTCTACCAGTCTTCTTCATAAACCTTTTAACTCTTCTTACTATCATCGCCATCTGCCACTGCAGATCCATCTCTTCCAGATCATCAGCATCGATCCGATCATAGTCTTCGTCTAAAGTAGCAGGGTCGACAATTTTACCTTTGATGTAATTTTCGTAAGAAGCAATGAAAGATGCATAGAGAGCAAACTGCTGTTTAGCAAACTTAACACTCATGGGCATCTGAGAGTAGTTGTTGTTCGGAACATTTGAGGAAAAACTACCAGTTGTTGCTTGAGGTTTAGAAGAATTTGTTCCACCAGCTACGAAGCATACATCACCATCCATGTTGAGAGTTACATGACCATCATGAGTTGAGTTAGAGCTTGAGTCTCCCTTTGAGTAGTAAGCAGATGATTCTGACTTTGAACTTGAACTTGAAGTAACTTTCGCACCATACATTCCCGGATCCTGAACCTGATCAGTTGGTGTCTCTTTTCGAACCATGTTAAGTTCAAAAGTTCGTAGTTTATTGACTGCTGTTTCCAAGTCGATGTTTACAAACTCTTTATCTTCTCTCATCATGACAGTGTACATCTCCCATTTCAGTGGGAGAGCATCAAGAAGTTTTTCCACGATCTCTTCTTCTTTGTAGTCAATTGAATAGTTTCTAAGTTCAGTCATTAAGTGGTAATACCTTGTGATGATATCATCAAGTGACTCATTCTTCAAATACTTGAACACCGAGAATGGGTTTTGAGTAGCTTAATCTTGGATGCACGTATCCCCACATTACCTTCATATCGATTTTCAAGCACTTCCCATAGCTCTCTGGCAGTTTTATATTTCTTGAAGGTGTGAAGAATCTCTTGTGGAAGAGCCATTGTTATCGCAGCATGAGCTTTGCTTTCAGCCTCATACATCTTCTTTTCTTCCTCTTCCATCTTATTGTACTTCTTTATTTGTTCACGACCCTCAAACAAAGCCGTTGGTGGAATGTATCCATCTTGAATGCACACCCACATCTTAGCATCTTGATATTTAACATATTGTTCAAACCGATCTTTCCAAGCAACGAAATCGGTACCCTTAAGCATTTTCGGAGCCTTAGTAGCTGAACCTGCTTCCACCTCCATTTTCACCAGTTTCGTAATATTTATAGAAGTCATCTTTGGGAAAAATACGAACGAACACTCAAAGAAACTAAAAATAATTTATTATTCTGAACAGTACAGTAGGCGAAGTTATATTTAACTTCGCTTAAGTCTTAACTTCGCTTGATTTATCAACTTCGCTGACCTTAACTTCGCTTTCTTCACAACTTCGCCTGATGTTAACTTCGCCTAAGATAAGCGAACTTGTGATGTAGGCGAAGTTGATGATAACTTCGCTTAATCTTATATCTTCGCCTAAACCTACAAACAGTGGCGGCAACTTCGCCTGATGAACACAACGTTTTTGCAGGTTTGATTTTGACGTTTTGCGAGGTATTCGAAGGTGTAATGGGTTAATTTCGATGGAGGGAGGTGAGGAGGACACAAAAACTCGATATATTAACGTAAACTCGTCCCGCGAATAGTCGAACTGAACGATTTCTACACCCGTGTGATAATCCCGAACCACACAATCACGAGCAAATGCTCTGATACCAATTGTAGGTTCCTAGCCGGATCTACACGGAAATATCTCGTTCTACATAGGTGCGGAATCCCTACGTAAGACGATACGAGCGTAGAAGCGATATACGTTAAACACAAGCAAACACACGTTACAATACGCAAAAGACACGTTGTATTGCAACTAATAACACGTGATATTCAATCACCAATTACACGTACTTCTTCTTTTTTTTTACAAACGAACTCGTAGCCTAACTTAAATACACTTCGACAACTTCGCCTAACATGCTAGGCGAAGTTGTCACTAACTTCGGTTAAACCACAAGTTCGCTTATGAAGGGGCGAACTTGTGAACAAGTTCGCTTAAACATTAATACAAACCAAACTAACACTATTACAGACACTCGATACTGAACTACTGACATCACGCACCAACATTAATAAATGGATTTAATAGATGAATTAGGTAAATGGACAAGATGCGTAATACATGTATTGCGTACGTGCAATACAGAGTATTACACATGTGTAGTATTTATTTATATAGTAGGGGGGTCATTTGTTTCTTGCTATGTTGAAGTATATGTTAAAATTTGGGTCTTGATTCTTCTTATTTAATTGATTAGTGCAATATGGGGTTTCAATTTTTGAGGTTAATTGATCAACGTAAGTTAATCAATTGTTTGATTAAGAATGTCCTCCAACTGTTTGATTAAATGTCTCAATGAAAATTAGTTGAAAATCAACGAATTAAAGAGATGATTAATGATGATCTTAAACGAAAATTGCTGCAAGTTTGAACTTTGATTCTTGCTTTTGTTTTTTTTTAGCTATGATTAGATTTTTAAATAAGTACTATGACATTGATCAACTCATATTTTTAAGGGGATAAAGCTTAAAGGGAAGGAACGAGATTAGCATGCCCACAAATATGGTAACAACATAAATATTTTTTATACATTTGATTACAAATTTAGGTGGGACCTGAAAAACTCGGGAAACCGTTGTCCT